>NC_141140.1:39363551-39664979 GCF_053477565.2 Lygodium microphyllum | reverse complement strand
TCTTCTCCATGGTTTGTGACCTTCGGGAGTCTAACTGTGTCCCACACAATGGACATGCATTATAACCTGAGGTAACCAGACGTGTTCCGACACCACGACCTAGTGAATACTTGATTGAATGAGATAAAATATAGATATTACCAGCGAGAACGGAGGCTTGCTCACCTGAGCACTCTCCCAATCCCGGAAAGTCATGCATCATCCACATGAGAATGGCTCGAGTGTTGGCTGACCGCCAACCATCGCACCTGCTCATATCTTGCACAGTGACCCCCTCCTCCCACAAAATCTTAAGCTCATCAACTAATGGACGAAGATACACGTCCATATTTTTTACTTTGTAGCGGCCTGGGACGAGCAAGCTAAGGATGAGATGTCCTTTCTTCGTAGAAAGCCATGGAGGGATGTTGTAGTTGACAATGACTATAGGCCACACACTGTAAGAAGTTGAGTGTAGACCGAATGGGTTCACACCATCCATTACGAGACCGAGCCGAAGATTCCTTGGCTCTCGTGCAAAGCTTGGGAAGGTAGAGTCAATGTGGCTCTATGCACGCGAATCCGCTGATATTTGTTGAACTCCATCCGTGGACCTATTCTGCACATGCCACGTTGTCAAGCTTGCCATGTTGGACGTACGAAACATGTGGTTTATGCAGGGGATGAGCGAAAAGTGTCTGAGAACTTTTTAAGGGATGGTTTTCCCTTGCAAGTCCTATCGATACCTGTGAGCACCACACTTTGGACATATCTCCATAGTCTCATATTCTTCTCGAAACAGTATGCAATCTTTGATACATGCATGGATGTTATTGTAGTCCATGCCAAGCTCTTGTAAAACATGTCGTGCATCATCACGAGTCTCAGGCATGGTATTTGCAGGTGATAATATATGATATTTCAATAACCTGAAAAAAATCATTAAAAACCTTGAAAAAGCACAAATGTTTGTAGTAATAGTGTAAAAAAAAAAATCAATGAAGCCTATGTACAAGGTACCTGAATAACGGTCACACTCGTATCACTCCACCCGTATTTTGCTTGCACACTTAAGAGTGCAAGCAATGTCTTCAACCGAGATACTTGGCACCCATCATATAATGGTATGGATGCTTCCTCTCTAAGCGGATCAGATGTCTCGATATCCATGGGAATCAATGCATCGATCATTGCCTCCATCTCAGGCTCCAAGATTGTAGGTAGGTCTGGAAGGTTGTCTGTCTCCTCTGGCATTGACGGTATAGATTGGCCTTGCGAGTGGTGGATTGGCTCCTGCATTCCATCCATCGCACGCCCACAAACTCTTCTAATTGGCCGCAAAGAGTACACTCCCCCTTGGAACGAGACATCACCTCCCTGGATAGAAAATTTGCCAACAAGACCCAATCTTATTGTGTATGGTTTTCAATTAGCTTGTGAGTACAATGCATGATTAATATTAACTTCAAATTATCGTTTGCTGAAAATTCGCAATCTCCTAATCAATGATCTCAGATTGAAACTTGCCAAATCGTCGTACATGTTCTATAGACAATCGGTGTTTTCGTCTAATTGCCAACTTGCATTGAGAGCAAGGACATGGGACACGTTGATTAAGATACGCCTCGCGATCTTGAACAATAAGACCTTCTTTGTTTTCCATCTTATTTACATTACAACAAACAAGGCTCAAATGGATAGCTTTATGGAGATGTATGTCAAGTTGCAAGTTGACCATAAGCTCTTGCTTGAGAGGTTTTAGCCTCTGTAAGAGGTTGAGAAGAAAATTTTGTAAAACATTAAGGTTGATATTGATGCATCCATGGTGTTGAAATCTAAACTTCAAGATATAAGAAATGCTTTACTGATTGATGTAAAGAATGCATTGGACATAGTAGTTGAGAGATTTGTTGATGTTATATCTCGGCCATATACCATGCTCAAGGATTTGTTTGTCCCGGTAGATAATTATTCATTATTGTAAAAAAAAAAGCATTGGTTCATAAGGTTCATGAGTCAAAGACTAAATGTTTGGACCTGACTAAAAGATTGGATAATGCCTTAGATGCTAAAAGGAAAAGTGATGAATATGTTACTTCATCATTGCAACAAAAATATTGGTGACAAGGATGCTATGATTAATGAAGTTCTTCACGAGGTGAATATAGAGTTGAAGGGGATGAAACACGATCTTCTTTGGGATTTAATGGTGATCAGTCAATTATTGAGGTGTCTTCTTGTACAACCATTATATCTTATATACCTAGCTATCGTCTCTAGGTTATGTACTTTGAGTATCTTAGAGGGGCTCTACTAGGATTACTTATACAACCCCACTAGAGGGCTTTGAGTATAAGTAATCCATTTATGAGCATCATTGAGGATCTCTTAGTCTAATACTAAATTAGTCTCAACAAAAAGCATCTTAGAAATGTGGTTTTTTTGTCCTAGGTCCATGTATTAAAATTAATGCCATCTATGAAATTTATCAACTATAGTAATAAAATTTGTTTCAATCAATTCTACTCATAGTCATAACATTTGAAGAAAATATCCTATGCTCAATTTAAGGGATTCTTCTTCTATAGCAATACTTTTGGGTTCATTTTGATGAAGTACCACAATGACCATTAGCTAGGGTATCATTTTCTTTTAGTCCTTCCGTTGACTAGTTAGCATGATTTCTAATTTGTTATGCCTATAAAGTTAATACAAAAACAATGAATTATGCATATCACAATTAGATCCCCTACTTGGACATTATGAAGGATAGGACCAATTTTAAGCTATCTTAAAGAGTCACCAATGTACGTGGCCCATGGCAAAGCACATTGCATACCATTATCGATAAGTCTATTATCATGCATCTTAAATCTCCTAATTAGACTTTATAAAGTGTATGACTAATTTTTAGCCCTCTTAAGGAGTCGATGTAATGGTACCCATAAAAAAAGCAAAATGCATACCATTACCATAATCATGGATATGTTATCGTTCCAATATATGTTATCTTTCTCTTTCCCTCCCTCTCTCTCCCTCTCCCTCTCTTTCTCTCGCATTTCCTCTCCCTCTCACAATATATCCTAACACTCTCCAAAAGCAAAAGGGAGAAGGAGAGAGAGAATGCACTCTCCCTCCCTCTCCCTCTCCCTCTCTTTCTCTTTCTCTTTCTCTCCCTCTCTCATTTCCTCCCCCTCCCTCTCCCTATCCCTCTCCCTCTCCCTCTCTTTCTCTTTCTCTCCCTCTCTGTCCCTCTCCCTCTCCCTCTCTTTATCTCTTTATCTCTCATTTTCTCTCCTAAACAAGCAAAAAAGAAAGTGATTTAAACCTTAAACAAGCAAAAGGGAGAGGGAGAGAGAGAATGCACTCTCCCTCCCTCTCCCTCTCCCTCTCTTTCTCTTTCTCTCCCTCTCTCATTTCCTCCCCCTCCCTCTCCCTCTCCCTCTCCATCTCTTTCTCTTTCTCTCTCTCCCTCTCCCTCTCCCTCTCTTTCTCCTTGTCTCCCTCTCTCTCCCTCTCCCTCTCCCTCTCCCTCTCCCTCTCCCTCTCTTTCTCTCTCATTTCCTCTCCTAAACAAGCAAAAAAGAAAGTGATTTAAACCTTAAACAAGCAAAAGGGAGAGGGAGAGAGAGAATGCACTCTCCCTCCCTCTCCCTCTCTCTCCCTCTCCCTCTCTCTCTCTCTTATTTCCTCTCCTAAACAAGCAAAAGAGAAAGTGATTTAAACCTTAAACAAGCAAAAGGGAGAGGGAGAGAGAGAATGCACTCTCCCTCCCTCTCCCTCTCCCTCTCCCTCTCCCTCTCTTTCTCTTTCTCTCCCTCTCTCATTTCCTCCCCCTTCCTCTCCCTCTCCCTCTCTTTCTCTTTCTCTCCCTCTCTCTCCCTCTCCCTCTCTTTCTCTCTCATTTCCTCTCCTAAACAAGCAAAAGAGAAAGTGATTTAAACCTTAAACAAGCAAAAGAAGGAGAGAGGGAGACTCACCGATGAGATATGGCGAGTGTGGGGCGGCTCCTCTTTTCGATGAAGGCTCCTCCTCTCCTTCATGAACAATGGCGGCAGCGGCAAGTCTTCTTCCTCTCCTTCTCTCATGATGGTCGCTCTCTCCCTTGCTCTTGCTCTCAAAACACAAAACATGAAAACGCAAAATAAAGCCGTGCTCGGTTTCGGCCCGCTTTTTTCCCTGTGAACCGTTGCTATTTGCGTCACTTTTTGCGACGCAAATAGCGACGCCGATAACCGTCGTCGCTACCTGCTCAAATCCTTGTAGTGATTGAGACTCCTTATGTTGCTCTTTTGGATAATGGCTTTGATATTAATGTCATAGTGTGAGATTTATATGATACTGATAGATGGCTAGTTGATGTGGATCATGGTTGGCGTATGCGTGCGGCTAGCAACACTGCAAGAGATTTGTATGTTGCTTGTCTAAATTTGAAGATTTCTATTGGAGATGTGGGTCAGTCTTACCATTTCTTGTATAGAACTCTTGTTTTTATCCTATTATTTTGGGGCAGCCATTTATTGCTGAGTCTCGGATGGAAACTAAGGTTCTAGATGATGGGTCTGGATCCAAAGCAAGGATGGGAAGAGAGTTGTCTAGTTGATGACCATTTGTATCAACCATCAGCAAAATAAGGATTTGTTGAGGGATTCCGCTCTTCCAACAAGAGAGCTAGATTTTTGTTAGGTACTATTGTCTTGCGAGATGATGGTGGTATGAGTCCAGGAAAGCTCTCGCCTCTTGGAAGCGGAAGTTTTTCCTCATGTGTTTATGGGGTATCCACTGAAAGTACTTTGTGTTTCCAACATATTTCAGACATGCCTAGAGTTGCCAAGCAGTATGTAAAAAGAAAATAAAAAGAATTGATGATTGTAGGTGTTTTGAAGGAAGAGGACCGGATAGATGGTCTTTATGATGGCCTTTCATACTCAGATACTAGAGCCATGGAAGGAATGACTCTCCCAGAAACACGATCAAAGCAAAATCTATGCCGAGATTTCATCTCTCTACTCATGGAACATAAAGAAAAGAACACAAATCTACATCACTATCCTCTTCATCCTCATCGCTCTCCATAATTATCCTTTCAGAAACACATGAGAGAGAGAGAGAGAAAAAAAAAACTTCTTGTTTGACGCACAATGGGGGGGCTGTGCATGAGAGAGAGAAGGGATGTATATGGAAAGAAGCACACCCCTTCATCCCCCACATGCACCCCTTTGTATAAAATTTATTAATGAATAATATTTTCTTTTAGATTGGCCTTAGCCATTATTTCTTTGCGTATCTCAAAACTTACAGGCTTGCTTTATGAATACACCATTTTTAAAACCATAATAATACTACATTGATATGTGATATTATTAAGGTAGATGCGATAGGGTGCTAGATTTTGAGCATATTTAGGCTTCATAATTCTCCCTAGACACAATTGCGAAGCCGTCCTTGGCAAGCACAAATAAAAAGAACCAGAACACCGTTGAACATGTCTTTAGCGTCGATGACGAAGCCGAGCCATAGGAGACCACCTAGGGACCACGACACCAAGGATGCTATCCCCTGCTTTGTCATGAGCTGGCACACTCAAAAATCTCAAAGGGACAACCATCTTCTTCATACTCATGAGGATTCTTCAATTGAACCATGTGTTGAGAATGTGTCCAATAGAAGCACTAGTATCAATGGCCCTTCTTAAATATATATATAACATAAAATATTGTGATTTGATTTGTCATAATGGAAAAGCTGTTACGCATGATGATCAAATAGTGCTACATAACTTCTGATGGAACACGAAACTGCACATCGAAGATGTTGACAAAGAGAAAATAGATCCGTCAAAGATTGGTGGCCTTTTTGTGATGATTAGGGAGGGAGATGAACACTTCGAATAGAAAGTCGATGGGGATGCCCGTCGAAGTGGCACTGTTGATGATGGTGAACTGATGCACCCAAATCGTTTCTGAATCACCTTTTTGTAGTCAAATCAAATAGTACCCTACCATTAATGTCTTGAATCTCTTCCCCATGAGCAATTGATTTCCTGGCCAATGCACCAAAAATGGAGCCATGGAAGGAATGACTCTCCCATGAACATGATCAAAGCAAAATCTATGTCGAGATTTCATCTCTCTTGCTCATGGAACATAAAGAAAAGAACACATATCTACATCATTGTCCTCTTCATCCTCGTCGCTCTCCATAATTATCCTTTCAGAAACACACAAGAGAGAGAAAAAAAACTTCTTGTTCGACACACAATGGGGGGATTGTGCATTAGAGAGAGAAGGGGTGTATATGGAAAGAAGCACACCCCTTCATCCCCCACATGCACCTCTTCGTATAAAATTTATTAATGAAAAATATTTTCTTTTACATTGGCCTTAGCCATTGTTTCCTTGGGGATCTCAAAACATAGAGGCTTGCTTTATGAATACACCATTTTTAAAACCGTGATAAAACTACATTGATATGTGATATTATTAATGTAGATGCGATAGGGTGCTAGATTTTGAGCATATTTAGGCTTCATTAGATACCATGAAAGAACTTTCGGTATTGCTAAATGCTAACAACCAAGAGTTTTCATATGTCTTACAGGTCCATTCTCTGGTGATGTATTGTGAAATTGTTGATTTCATGCTTCAAAAGAATTTGGGTGCTGAGGAATCTCAGCAAAAAGTATTCTTTGCTAACATATTTCAACAAAAAGATTTGGGTATTTGTTCATACACAACAAAATTTGTGTTTACCAGGGTATTTCCATCGACTGTTGAAATTTGCAAGTTGTAGCAATGAAGCCAGAGTTGAGAAAAAAGAGAAGACAATTGACAAGAAGGTTAGACCAATTTCATGACCACTACCTTTGGATAGTGATGAGATGACTAGGAGAATTGTTATGAAACCTCCTTTTCGAGATCATGCAAGTATTAAACATAAGTTTTCCGCTGAGATCTTGCAAGTATCGGACATAAGTTTTCAACTCAGACATTGAAAGAGATGAAGATTGGGAGTGAAGATTTTTTGCTTCCTAAAGAGGCAAGATGTTTTGAAGAGATGTTATCCAGACATGAAAAATCTTTTTCTTTCTTTCCACATGAGATTGGATGTGGTGATCCTAGGGTTGTGACACCTATGGTTATTTTTACCATTCTGCATGTCCCTTGGAATCTATAGCGTATTCCTGTGTGGAGGGCTCACTTGCCCAAATTGGTAGAGATTTTGAATGAGAAGATTAGGATGGGGATTCTAGAACTATCTTCAGCTTCATATTCCAACAGATGCTTCACAATTTCTAAGAAGAATGGGACACTCAGATTCATATAGGATCTAGAGCTAGTAAACAAGGTCAATATTTGGAATGTTGGTGCAGGACCTACTGTCGATGATTTTGCTAAAGCTTTTGCTAGATGAGCTATCTATTCACTTGGTGATATTTATTCCAGACATGATCAGTTTCAGCTTGCCCTTGAGAGCATAGATTTGAATAGCCCTTGAGAGCATAGATTTGAATACAATGAAGACACCTCAAGGTCTTATCTGAATGTGTATGCTTCCAAAAGGAGCTGTTAATTCGGTTGCCCATATGACGAATGGGATGAATAGGGTTCTAGGAGATTTTATTCCTCAGCTTACTATGCTTTCATTGATGATTTACCTATTAAGGGTTGCTTGGAAGAAGGAAAAGATGATTCTTTAGACGACCATGGATGCAGGTTCTTTGCGAATTCACATATTAGAGATGTTGAGAGGATTCTTTACAGACTAGAAGAAGTGAATTTGATATTGTCATGGTTGAAGTCAATTTTTGGAGTGAGAGAAGTTTTAATTGTTGGTCATATGTGTGGATATTATGGCAGAAAGCCTTCTGCTACAAAGGTTGATACCATAGAGAAGATTGTGGAGAATTGCTCTTCCACTTCGGAGGTTCGCAGGTTTCTTGGGGCTTGTGTGTTTTATCTTATTTGGATTCCTCATTTTGCTCATAATGTAGATGATCTCTACTAGCTCTTGAGGAAAGGGTAATTTTTTTCTTAGGAGATAAAACATACTAAAGACATGCAAAACCTAAAGAAATTATCAAGAGCTGATTCAACTCTTGTGTGTGGCAGACATATTGTTCTTATTGTTGATACTAGTCCTATCAGCATTGGATGGGCTATTGGCCAAGAGGATGAAGATGGGAATAGGTATGCTATTTGGTTTGGGGTGAAATTCCTATATGAGCGACAATGAAGGTATTGTTTGCCTCTTTTAGGTATGATCACGAGTTGTTCTAATCCAGATATTGCCATGCTTAGGTGGATTGGATACATAAAATCCATGAATCCTGAGTTCAAGCACATAGCATGTAAAAACAACCTAGTTAGGTGATATGCTTCCACGAGCAAGGTATGATGATATGGATTTTTCTTATATTGATGATGTTGATGGTGGCTAATCTTTCAGCTATGCATGCTGATTATATTTGTCATGTGTTTGCTTTGGAAAGCTCCGATGAGACTTTGTATATAAGAGAGTATTTACATCACAAGGAAGTTCACTATAGCTAGGAATCTAACACAAAACACTATGGAGAAATGCATGAATAGGAAAATTATTAAAAGGATATTAATTATATCGTGCAATGTTAGTCTTACTCAAGGTTTTTGGTTGAAGCTACAATGATGTCTGTACATGTAATAAATAAGTCATCAAACATTATACTAGATGGGCAAGAATCCTGCATATGATCATTTAATAGTGTCCAACTATGAGGCTTATGTGCATGCGCCAAAAGAGAAGCATAGTAAGTTGAGGTCCAAGTCATGAAAATGCATCTTTATAAGCTACGAAAAAAGTGGCAAAATGGATTATTGCCTTTGGGATCTAGAAGCTAGCAAGATCATACATAGTAATGATGTGATCTTCAAAGACAAAAATATGCTCGTGCACCAAGTGTGCGAAGAGAGATCTCAAGTGGTGCTTCTACTAGAGAGTAAGAAGTAGGTACATTTGTTGAGCAGTAGTTTGAGAGCCCTATGGTATCTTCTAAGGAAAGAGTGGAGGCTAAGATTCCTACTCAAAGTCAATCCATTAGGTTATAGATATCTACTCTTATCTCTTGTTCCGTGAGAGATTTTAGCCTAGGATTGACTATATAATGCTAAAAGATTGTGGGGATCCATCTTGCCATAAACATGTCATGACTCATGATGATAAACCTTGAGAGATTTTACCTTGGGTTTGACCATATAATGCTAATAAATTGTGGGGAACCAACTTGCTATAAAGAGGCCATGACTTCTTGTGAAAAGCTTTAAGTGGAAGCTAGCTATGTAGTCAAAAATAGATTCTATCATGACAAGAACCAAACCTGAGAGTTAGTTCCTTTGCCAAAGGGCAAGAATGCTTTGTCACATAAGTGGGTTTACAATTGAATATTATAATTGATAATACTAAGCCAAAATAAAAGGCACATTTGGTAGCCAAAGGCTTTAAGCAAGAGAAAGTTATATAATTTTGATGAGATTATTTCACCTATTGTGAAAATCACTAATCTTCATATTATACTTTGCCTTACTGGCAAAAGAAGATATGGACCTTATGTTATTTGATGTCAAGATGGCATTCTTAGAGGGTCACCTTCATGATGAGATCTACATGTAATAACTTGAGGTCTTTGTCAAAAAATGACAAAGAAAAGCTTGTTTTCAAGCTAAAGAATAACCTTTTTGGCTTGAGTAGAGCCCCACAAGGTGAAATGGAAGTGGAACCCAAGAGGAATAGGCTTGGCAATGAGAGCTATGGAAGATGGAGAGCAAGAGCAAGAGAGAGAGTGAAACTCAAAGTGGGAATTCCAACAACCACAATGTGTAGCGAGGCCTTCCTTTATTCAAACTGTCACTAAAAGAATAAAGAATAAGTGACTGTGATGAGCGTGCGCCACCTGTAGTGTGCAGTGGTGGGTACTGTCAGTGTATTAATACACGGGTGGCTAGGTGGATGCACCTTTACCCCCAACAACCTCTCACTTAAAGGTGAATCTACCCTAGTGAGAGAGAAAAAGAAAAGACAGTACAACATGTACACATGTACAACTAGATGAGGAAAAAGACGTCAGCTCATCCAACGCCCATCAATCTCTTGAGAAAGGCAAAGCACTCTGTAGTGAGACTCTTTGAGAGCAAGTCTACCAGATTCTACTTAGTTGGAATCTTGACAAGGTCAAGAGACCTGTCCTCAACGACCTGGCGAATGAAGTGATACCTCACCTCAATATGTTTCGTCTTCACATGGAAGACCGGATTCTATTGAATGGCACTTATAGAATCTGAATGCAGTGTAGGCATAGCATCTTTCATACCAAGGTCGGCAATCAAATGGCCTAACCGAATAGCCTCTTTGCAAGCCTCTATGGCTGCAATATACTTGGTCTTTGTAGTAGAAAGGGCAATATACTTTTGCGCCATGGACATCCAAGATGTAGCCCCTCCAACATAAGTGAACACATAGCCAGAAGTGGACTTCCTACTATCTGTATGTCCTGCATAATCAGAGTTAGTGTATCCCACGACTCCTGTATCTTAGATGCCATAGCAAATACATATATCTGCTATGCCCTTTAGGTACCTCATGATACCCTTCACAGCATCCAATGTTTCTTGCCAGGTGTAGCCATTTAGCATGCCACAACCCTAATTACAAAAGCAATATTTGGACGGGTGGCTATCATGGCATATATAAGACCGCCCACGCTTGATGCATAGGGAATCTTGGCCATCTAAGCCCTCTACTCATCTGTTTGCAGACAATCATCCTATGAAACCATCACATGAGAAGGTAATAGACACCCAAATAGGCTTAACATCCTGCATACAGAAGCGCTTAAGGACTTTATGAATGTACTCTCTCTGTGACAGATGGAGTAGTCCCTGAGATCTATCGCGTGTAATGCGCGTACCAAGTATATGAGAGGCCTGTCCCATATCTTTCATCTCAAAGATCTTCTTGAGCTGATCCTTAAGAGCATCTAGCTCCTCATGAGCTATCCTTGCTAAAAGCATGTCATCCACATGGAGTACCAAAATCAGTAGAGAACCATCACACACTTTCTTTGTGAACAAGCACGGATCCATAGCACTGCGGTTGTAGCCGTGCGACTGCATGAATGCATCAAACTTATGGTACCATTCCCTAAGTGCCTGCTTCAAGCCATATAGACTCTTCTTTATCTTACATACTAGGTGTTCCTTGCCAAGGTCTGTAAAGCCCTTAGGCTGCTCCATGTAAATCTCTTCATACAAGTCCCCATGTAAAAAAGCCGTCTTGTTATCCATTTGGTACAAGTCTAGGTGAAGTTATGCAACCAAGACCAAGGCTAAGCTTAGGGTGGTCATCTTGACAACAGGAGAAAAGACTTTATCAAAGTCAACACCATGCTTCTACTTAAAACCCTTAGCAACCAATCGAGCCTTTTATGCTGGCTTGGGATGTCCAGGGATACTTTTCAACTTGTACACCCACTTGCATGGAAAAGCCTTCTTACCCTGAGGCAAGGAAACCAAATCCCAAGTCTGATTCTTATGCAATGAGTCAAGCTCAGACTGCATAGCCCTCTCCCAAGAGTGACAATCACCCCTATGCATAGCCTCATCATAAGTAAGAGGCTCTCCTGCATCTGTAACCAATACATAATACATAGAGGGCACAAAATAGTCAGGAGTTCATCTATCTCTAGTACAACGCCTCAACCCAGGCTCTGTTGCCTGATTGACATCTTGTCTAACATCATCATGTCTAACATCTGGGCCATGAGCATCAAGTGATGATGCATGCTGTCTAGCTGGTTGTGGAACGGGGCTAAACGGGAGTAGGTGGCTCCTCCTGAAAGATAACTCTGCATACCTCAACCTCCTTCTCAAGCTGCATATGCATTCTATCCTCATGAAAGATGACATCATGGCTGCGGATCAGTTTCTACGCTTGTAGATCCCATAGACGATAACCCATCTATTCTGCATCTCCATAGCCAATGAAAATACATTTGACACTTTTAGAATGGAGCTTATTGCATTTGTTATTGGGCACATGGCAGAATGCCTCACATCCAAAGACAAGCAAATGATCATAAGAGGGGGGCTTGCCTGCCCATACCTCCTCTGCAACCTGAAAGTCAATGCCACTCCTAAGCAACCTATTAATGAGATGCACTACAGTAGTAACTGCCTTAGTCCAAAAGTATTGTGGTAAGCCAACCTGGCTAAACATGCTACGGACCCTTTCCTGAATGGTCCTATTCATGTGCTCAGCCATACCATTCTGGGGTGGGGTGTAAGGGGTGGTCAACTGACGCTTAATATCCCACTTATCATAAAACTGCTCAAAATCATGTGATACATACTCACCCTCATTATCTGACCTTAGGCATCTTAGCCTTTTCCGAGACTGGTTCTCTATTAATGCAAGCCAAAGTTGAAATGTTTCTAAGACATCAGATTTTCTCTTTATTGTATAAGTCCAAACCTTGCGTGAGTAATCATCTATGAAAGTAACAAAGTACTTTGCCCCACTGAGTGGTTGATAGGGCATGGTCCTACATACATCTAAGTGTACAAGAGCCAACGGCTCACCCATGCATTTCTTACCAAATTTTTTACGCGTATTTCTAGTTTTCCTGCCATACAAACAATGATCACAAGAATCAAAATACAAAGAGTCAAAAGGCGGAAGATATTGCAAAGCACGGAGCATTTTCATTCCTTTAAGGGACATATGCCCCAAACGAGCATGCTAGAGGAATACATGGGGGATAGAACCCACAGACAAAACATGACCCAAGGTAGCTCCAGATACAAGTAAGGGATAGAGGCTACCAGACTTGGCACCTCTTGCAAGCACAAGCCTGCCACCCACAAGTAATCTTCCATGCAGAGTCTCCAAAAGACACAAAATACCCTGCATCATTAAGCTATCCAGCTGACATAAGGCTGTGAGTCAATGCAGGTACATGGTGTACATCATGCAAAACAAAAGAACTGTCAGAGAGAAACTACAACCTAACATCTCCAATGCCCACAATGTCAAGAGACCTGTCATCAGAAGACACACATAACCAGAGATGGTACGATAGGTATGAAACTAATCTCTACAGGGTGTCACATGAAATGACGCATCCGAATCCAAAAGCCAGCACTGCGCATACATCGAATGTATCTCAGAAGCCTATAAGGCATCGCTTGAAGAAGCTGCAAGTATATAATCTTCATCTGAATCAGTGGCATGCATGACATTAACCTCTTCTATCTTCACATTGGACTTTGTAGGTACAATATTGCATTCAGAAGGCTTTTCCTTCACTTTCTCTTTTTCCTTTTCCTTGCGCTTATCATCGCGCATCTTATGGCACTGTGGCCTAATATGTCATGCTTTTCCACAATAATGATAGGTAAGATTAGAATTCCGTCCATGGGACTTATTGTGACCACATGACTTGGACCTGGACTTCTGAGAGTCCCTGCCCTTATGATCATTATCATGCCTACCATGTTTGCCACCTTTAACACTCAATGCATGTGAAGAGCAGGAAGCATCAATGTTTCTCCTGTTGATTTCCTTAGTATATGGCAGTATGGAAGACATCCCATGATTTAGGCAAGGTGCCAATCAGAAACAATGGATGCAAGTTGTCTTTGAACTCAATACCCCTGTGACCATAAGAAATGTAGCTTGTGCTATGTGGAATCTCAGATTTAGTATATATGACCATAAGAAATGTAGCTTTAAGTGTCACATATTTATCACTAAGAACTACTATCATGTTCAATATATAAAAAAACATTGAAAGTATTTTGGGGGTCTGTTTTAGTGATTTCTAGTTAGTATGCCATGAGCCATGCTATTTAGTATATTGACAATATTGAATGTCATGATTACACTTCTTAGTTTGAGTGGTATAAGTATAAATTCTCATACCACTGGCTATCATGGACCTAAAGAATATTTCAATGGATGGGCCAATATAAGTAAAATTTTTTTTATTTGCTTAACAGCTCATGCATTGCACAACATTCCAATAATTATATTCCTATATATCTTTCATAGGACTCTTATGAAAGACATGGCTCATGGGATAAGCTTCTTTTGATATCTCTAACTTTCCTTTATAAAATTTTAAGGTATCATTTATATAATCTTGAGGAATCACTATTGTTAAACATCAATTTTGAGAAAATCAAGATATGATTGGCTCATATGGCATTTGTATGATGCTTGTATTGTGGGCATTAAAGTTATGCTTCATTAACATGCTTGTGGAGAATTGCATTAGTGAGCTTGTTAAAGGATGTGGATATATTTGCATGAGAAAATGCTATTCAGTATTTTAGAGTCATGCCACAAGCTCGCATTTAAGAAGGCTTAAGAGGTGAATATAACATATTAAATGGAACCATGGGGTGCATAATATATGCCACACAACTTACTTGTCCCACTTAGCTTTTGGAAGGTCCTGTTAGAGCCCACATGTGGCTTGTTCATTAAATATTTTACTATCCTATTATAGAAATACCTATGAATAATGTTTTTGAACTTAAATTGTGTTTATAATGAACCATTAACTACAAGCCATTTATATTAGACTAAGAGCAATGTGTGATTTGCAAACTAGTTTCATTTTCTCACATTGTGTAAATGCAAAATATTGTTGAAGATTTATAGGATATATATCCTATAAAAAATAAAGTTATTTTCTAAAGGTACCAACATCATAGTGGCCCCCTGATCTCTTTTAGTAGACCCTCCTGTTTTAGCATGGTGGTATGCTAGCATCAAGAAACGTAGCGGACAACCCAAGTCAAGAAGATTGAGTACTTTCGAAATGTGTTGCCACGCAAGGGTCTCTTTGTTGTTCATTAAATATTTTACTATCCTATTATAGAAATACCTATGAATAATGTTTTTGAACTTAAATTGTGTTTATAATGAACCATTAACTACAAGCCATTTATATTAGACTAAGAGCAATGTGTGATTTGCAAACTAGTTTCATTTTCTCACATTGTGTAAATGCAAAATATTGTTGAAGATTTATAGGATATATATCCTATAAAAAATAAAGTTATTTTCTAAAGGTACCAACATCATAGTGGCCCCCTGATCTCTTTTAGTAGACCCTCCTGTTTTAGCATGGTGGGATGCTAGCATCAAGAAACGTAGCGGACGACCCAAGTCAAGAAGATTGAGTACTTTCGAAATGTGTTGCCACGCAAGGGTCTCTTTGTTATTGGCACATACCTGTGGCATGGCTACTTAGGGTAATCACAGTTTAAGAAACTACCCCTATCATGCTCTTGAAGCCACTAGCTAGGGCACTCCTAGAAAAAAAACTATGGCCAAGAGAAGTACCTATCTCATGGGTGTTGTTTTTTCCTTATTTTTGAACATGTGAACATGAACTCCTAGTGCCATATATTAAAATATGTGGGATCTAGAGCATGGCTATGCCGGCTTGTAAGCATAGACTAAACTCATGATGACATTGATGATTGAAGACCACAACTGTTACATAAGTGAATTAGGTTCCAAGATGGAAGCTTGGACTCATAAACACAATCTTGTGTAGGACTAACAAGTACAAGACTGACACTAACTGATAAAGAAAAGCATCATCATGTATTCATTCATCTGTCAAAAGTGGTAGTCAAGTACAATGCTTTATAGTTGTTGGATGGGTGCAGTTTTCCCTTTCTATGCATATGGGATTCCTGCAGCCTGCGTGTCTTCATCCCAAACTGCCTCATACAAAGAGGTTGCATTAGGTGTGATTCCTAATATCTCAACACCCCTCCTCAATCACAACCAAAAACAAAGTGTGTAGAGGCTTTAGTGAAAGTAACACCTGCAAAGTGTGGGCACAACATAAACATGGCAAAACACCAGAGATTGTTGCAGAAAAGGCTAAGTGTGGGTACCACAATCATAATGGACATCCAGAGGCTGTAGCAGGGGCCTTACAGAGGCTATAGTACAAGGCTACATGAGGAGTTTTACAAGCTTATGATAAAGACATTTGGGCTAGACATTACAAGGCTAAAAAAGTCAATAAAAAATAGGATCAAGGACCATAAGGCCCTTGCAGTTTTTAGCATTTCTTTTGACATAGATATTTGTTTCGTTGCAGTTCTTCTTGTCTAGCTTAATATACTTGTACTTCACCTTGTTTGCCACTTCAAAGTCTTCATGATTTTTCTTATTATTATTATTATTCTTGTTCTTTTGGTCCTCTTGATCTGCTTCTTCATTGACTTTGCTTGCAATAGTTGCATCAGTCTTATGTCCATGTCCCCCTCAAGCATGTTAGCTATATATATAGTCTGTCTATATATAGGTGTGCTCAATTGACACACTTCTGGGGTTCCACTTCCGATGTCTCATATCTCTCTTCTCTCCTCTCTTCCTTTAGTCTCTCTCGTCTTCCTTGCAGTTTCCAACATGGTATCAGAGCGCACAAATACGCCCGAGCTGGAGGAGAAGGAATGGGTGCTCTCCATCAAAGGCATGCTCGACGCCTGCTTGTGCGGACTGTGGGACTCCTCCCCCTCCATCTTCATGGCCTCCAGCCCCCTCCGCAACCTCAAGCACGATGTCTTCATTCCCCATGTCATTGCCATCGCACTCTCCTTCACAATCACGGTCAAAGTCACGGTCCGTGTCCCCTGTAAGGTATCGGCGTGGATGCTCTGTCTCTCCAATTCGCTACAGGCGTGACTATCATTCACCATCTCGGGCAAGAGATTATCATGGGTATAGAAGTCGTGGCTATAGGAAGAACTATTACAGGGGAAGTCATTTTGATTATGCACGCTACAGATATGGAAGGGACAGAGATTTTTACTACCCCAGATGGAGTAGGAGTAGGCCAAGAAGACGGTCAAGAACCAACTCTAGATCTCCTGTGCGGAGCAGGATCAGAGGTAGGAGGAGGTCCCACAGTGTTTCTACGTTCCCCAAGAGGATATTTCACTCTATCTCCTAACCATCGACGAGAGAGAAACGATTCTCCAAAGCAGGAAAGGGATCAAAATAAAAGGCACATGGCAATCAGACGATCTCCATCCACAGAGAGAGCAAGAAGTCCTTCACAAAGTAGGTCTTGGGAAAATGGAATGTGGTAGTCCTGGCATTAAGAAAGCAAGGCACATCAACGATTATATTGATAATTTCTCAGAAGAGAGGAAAATAAGACCATCTATGGAGCACACTAATCAGGGTAGGAATCATAGCAGTCCATCAAAAGAAGGTAAAAGATTGTCTGAAGGAACTCCTGCAAACGTTAATTCCCCCACCACATCTCTCCCTGTATCACTACATAAAGATTCTGGTAATGATGCTATCAATAGCAAAGACGCTGAGCAAGATGTCAAGTGTAAATCTCAAGATGTGTATCGTACTGAGCATAAATGACGTGCAAAATTACAAATGAAAAATTCAATCAAAGAACCAGTTTCAAAGCCCATTGAAGCATGCGATGGCCAGAAGAAGAATGACTACCCCATGTTCAAACGCGAAATAGAGTTTTCTCCCAAGCAAAACAGGGCTAGAAAGCCTGTTGTTCTTCCTAATGCCTAAAAGAGGGCTAGAAAGCTTGCTGTTCTTCCTAATGCCTTTTTGGATGAGGAAAGTGAAAGTGATACAGTTTTGGATGACTGGCAAAATGATTTGAGACGTAGTCCAAGGGAAAAACGAGTCTCTGCCCGTAGAAGCAGTGAGCTTGATAAGAGAGAAGACAAGCTTGATAGGAAAGGAGACAAAGTGGAAGATTCAGTGTGATTAATGTACCTATGACTGATTTGCAAGGTACGGATTACCACTTAGGTGATTCTGCTACAGGGCACAATTTGAAACACGGAATTTCTTACGAGAGCCACTTAGCAGATAAGTTTCCTCTCGATAAGCTTTCTCTCTCTCTCTACATTTCAACATCAACATTACTTTTGGATGTTGATATTGCCATGCTTCATGATGATCATCCTCGTTCATTATTCCATTGATGAGTGTTTATATTCTAGCTGATGATACATTGTTTTGTTTATATACTTTCCAGTTGATGAGGGTCTATATTCCAGCTGATGATACATTGTTTCGTTTATATACTTTCCAGCTGATGAGGTTCTATATTCCAGTGTGATGACACATTATTTAGTTTATATTTTTTCTAGTTGATGAGCGTCTATATTCCAGCTGATGACAAATTGTTTTATTTATAATCTATTCATGGGGCCCCACATGTGTTATGTTGTCTATAGAGCGGCATCGCGAACCATCTCTATAAACCTTGTGTTGTTCTAATGTCACTGTAACGTTTTTCTTTAAGTTTTGATGTGAGAGATATACTGCTTACATCCCAAGTTCAGTTGAAGGAATTTCTTAGAGATTTTATCTTTTGCAGTGATGTCACTTATTGAAGGAATTTCTTGGAGATTTTATCTTTTGCAGTGATGTCGCTTTATTGAAGGAATTTCTTGGAGATTTTATCTTTTGCAGTGATGTCGCTTATCCTTATTTTACATGTTGTATAGACTGATAAAGCTCTTTTGATGCCTCTGAGTGGGCTGTTTAATTCAGGAGTGATGTAGCTCTTGAGTGATGTAGCTCCTTCTCCGTTGATGTTGTAATTCACGAGTGATGTAGCTCCTTTGATGCCTATGAATAGGCTCTTGTAAGTTCCACTTTGTAATTTTATATTAATATAACATAGGCCTATATAGAGCTGTGGGTTTTTCCCTTGAGCCCCCAAGGGTTTTTTCATCCAAAGTAAGTGACCTTTATTTGAGCGGGGGTGTTAGCTGTATATATAGTCTGTCTATATATAGCGCCCCAGGTCCCCTCTATATATTCCTATCATGTGTGCTCAGTTGACACACTTTTGGGGTTCCACTTCTGGTGTCTCATATCTCTCTTCTCTCCTCTCTTCCTTTCGTCTCTCTTGCATTCCTTGCAGTTTCCAACAAAGCAAAGGTATCATTGTCTTTGAGGCAATAGCAATGTCTTCAAAATATTCAAATAAATTCATCGATTGCTCTTCAAAAAAAGTAAATCCATCCATCCCTACAAGCGGAATAGACAAGTCTTCCATATAGTTGAATTGAGCAATAAGAGTAATGTTACTCTTCATGAGAAGCATCTTCATAAAAGTCTTGATTTTGGTCATTCCCATGATAGAAATCAGATGGTAGCGACTTTGAAAAGAGGCAATGTTGAGGCTACAATTGCCCAATCTCAATAATCGACATGCGAAGGAGGAGCTCTGGAAGTAGAGAAACACTTCTCTAGAAGTAAGTTTGGCCTGTGGAGAGAGATATGAAAGCTTCAAGCTAATAGGGTGTTGCTGGCTTTGGCTACCATGGAAGCTTCATTGAAGGTAGGAATGCAAATGAAGTTGGAGATAGGGTCCAGTACTCAAACTGAGCTGAGTAGAGATGGAAAGGAGTTGAGAGGAGTGAAAAGAGAGTTGGGCCATGCTCAGTTGAGCTCTGATAGCATGTTAAAATATGCAGGATCTAGAGCATGGCTATGGTGGATTGTAAGCATAGACTAAACTCATGATGACATTGACTGAAGACCACAATTGTTACACAAGTGAATTAGGTTCCAAGATGGAAGCTTGGACTCATAAACACAATCTTGTGTAGGACTGACAAGTACAAGACTAACACTAACTGATAAAGAAACGCATCATCATGTATTCATTCATCTATCAAAAGTGGTAGTTAAGTACAATGCTTTATAGTTATTGGATGGGTACAGTTTTTCCTTTTTGTGCAAATGGGATTTCTGCAGCCTGCATGTCTTCATCCCAAATTGCCTCATACAAATAGGCTACATTAGGTGTGATTACTATAGATTTTCATGTGGCCTTGATTGAAGATATGGTACAATTTCACTTGGACTTTACAACACTTGTGATGATAGTAGATCTATCCTCTTCAAGGGGATCAATTTTCTTTATGAATATTATGATTTATGTTTATTCAAGCATGGTCTCACCTTCCATTTGGAGACCTAGTGACAATGGATGAAGGTCACAACTTATAGGTCACCATGTGATAGCTTGTAAAATTTGCGGTTTGTGCAAAATGGCATCGATAAACAATGCATCATACTAGAGGGGAAAGTAAGTATGAAATGGAATGCAACATACAAATATGAAGTACAAAATTAGAAACCTAAGATCCACCTATACTCTATTAGCATGTAGTATGCTATATTGACTTTGGTAGCTAAGTACTAGGAGTGATTAAATAGTAGCTCCGTATGATTTAAAGAGCAAGCAAAGGAAGAGACAAGTGACAATCACACATTTTACTAACCACTAGTAAGCCAAGAATGAAATCAAACTACTTATCCCAAAACTTAAATAGGCAGCCCAACATGTCCCTCCATGTGGAAAGGACATTAGAACTCTCCCGCACTCATGTTCAAATGGACCTACAAAAAACCACATCAAATTGGTGGGCATAAAGAAAACACATCAAATGATTGAAGATAATAAAAAGAGATCCATCATAAATATGAAGTATCCTTTCTGGAGAGATAGAATAATTTCCTTCCTTTAAATGTCACTAAGTGACTCGTATCTTGTAGTGTGTAGCCTCTCCACCTCTACACATTGACCTTACAAAGCATCCATTCTAAGTTTGTTGGTATCTTGTAGTGTGCTCATATCTTGTAGTGCACGTTGGTAGCCTCTCCATCTCTACACACACTAAGCTTACAAAGCATCCATTCTAAGTTTGCATAAACTACATCTTCTACATGTTCTTCCATCATAGTACATCCATTCTTACAACACCACACTTATGCCGCAACATTGCAATGTGGTTCTACCACACATTGAGTAACTTAGAAAACCCTCAATCAATTTAAGCTAACATAGAATAATTTTGTTCCTTTAAATGCCGCTATATGACTCGCATCTTGTAGTGTGCTATGGTAGCCTTTCCATCTCTACACGCACCAACCTTACAGAGCATCCATTCTAAGTTTGTTGGTATCTTGTAGTGTGCTCATATATTGTAGTGTGCTCTGGTAGCCTCTCCACCTCTACACACATGGACCTTACAAAGCATACATTAAACTACATCTTCTACATGTGATTCCATCATAGTACATCCATTCTTACAACACCACACTTATCCCGCAACATTGCACTATGGTTCTACTACACTTTGAGTAACTTAGAAAACCCTCAATCAATTTAAGCTAACATAACCACAATACATTCACTTTCCCATCTAAATCACCTTGTGTGTGCTCACCCGCACGTGTGTATCCACACAAAGAATTGTGTAGTGTAGTTGATTGTGTTCACATCTCTTCAACTCTATCCATGACAGTTTAGTGCACATAGAGTTAGCCTTGTAGCCATTCATTAAGTTCATCAAACAATCCACCACTCATATACACACATGCACCTAGCCACACATAGAAAACCAGAAGGAAACACGAGCAATCGTACTTATGAAGCCACATGAACTTGTGTGCAATGGGGCATACTTATAGGAACTTTTGGGAATCTATGAAGTTCCATTATGAGTCAAGCACACCCATATTTTGCATACCACCTAGGATTCTACACCTTGCAAATAGGCATTCACAAACCATGAAACACACACAGACATTATGTAAATGGACTAAGTATGTGAGCTAGAGCACTGGGGTACCTGCATTTAGTTAGCAAAGCATCAACTTCTAATTTAGGTAGTTGCACCCTTTGAAATCTTGCATTTTACATTTGCATCTAGGCCTTCATATTAGAAGCATGCATATCAAGCACATGAAGCACTTTGTACATTGGAAATCAAAGTGCTAAAGAGCTTGTACACAAGGAGCCAAGAACTCACAAACCAAATAAGAAGGGAGAAAAAGCCAAAATCACCAAACTATCTTAGACCATGAATTGCTCAACCCTTAACCTAGCTCCAAATCCATAGGCTTAGGCCTAAGCTATATACACCTAAGGAATGGTTGAGAACTTCACACTCATTAATAACAAGTAGGGACCCGAGCTCTTATCATACTCTGAACCTCGAAACTAAGACTATGCATGATATTATATACCTAATCATTGATCTAGTCAACCAAGAGACTCCAAAAACAATGGTCTATGCACTACTATATTGCGAGGACTGACGTTCGAGCAGTTGTGCATCTGTTTGAGAAAAATGGTGTCCTTCACATCCTCTAGAGGAAGAAATAGAAAAGTCCTTATCAAATTGGGAGCCTTAGCAAAGAGGCTTGGCCCATTATTTGGGCATCCATCACATTTAGCTTGTCGCACTTGAACCATTGGGGGCTCTCGAGAACTTGGATAATGGACATAAGGCTTAACTTAAGGACCACAAGGTCTCATGTCATAGGCCAATAGGCATCTTAGCCTAAAGACCAAGATATTAGTCAAGTATTCATGCATGAAATTTTAACCACTTTGTTTACCTTGGGGCAATGCAAACATTTGTAGCGTTTCTATCCCATTGTCCACTTAGGTGTCCACCTCACTTGACATGTCATATCCAAACAAGCAATCCATTGACAAATATATTATTGGCACCTTGATCTCATTTATGACTCGTTGTAATCACCCCCATATTTTGCATTGCAAGGGTAACATTGTCATACAAGAGTTACTACAACCCATAGCCTTGACCATAAAGACTAAAGCATCATCCCTTCCTCATTGCACCCAACAAGTTCACTTCAACCAAAAGTTTGTCAAGGAGTCCTTGTTAAACTCTAGAAAAATGGTGTCTTTGAGAACTTAAACACATGGCTCTCAATTGATGAGATGCTAGAAGGACACAAATTCTAAAACCTTAATATTGTTCAAACTTGTGATCTAGACAATAGGAAGTTTGCATGGGGATCCTAATATTATCATATGAGGATTTAAAGTGGACAATAGATGTTGAAGTTTAGAAGGTGCTTCCTTACCCATGATGTACATATGTCGAAATTAACGCATTCCAAGAGACTATAACATCACGAATAGGAAGCTCATCCAAACCTCCATGAGCTTTTGCAATCACATCATACTTAGCATACATAGCTCCACGAACCTTACCAAGTTTAATGTTTGTCTCTTGAATATTATAGTATAGATAATGTTGGAGGGAAAATTGTTGTGGTTATATATAGTGGTCAAGTATCTAGGGTTAGCTAATAGCAACCCATTTGTTTTGCTACCAAATTAGCAGGAGAGAAAGAAGGTGGCAATAACACTATCTTATGCAATCTCTTCATGCAGGAGTATGTTATACATCCAATACATCAGAGGCCGGACGACTCGATCATGAAGGCATATGGCAGGCCATTGGCGACTGCCTGAGCAAGGAGCAGGTGAGCTTCATCACACGCAGCATCCTTCAAATATCCCCTACCAGCTACACTTAGGTTGCCTTGGTGCACTACGCTCCAATGCATTTATGTTGCTTGCACATTTTAAGTTGCTTGCTGCTTCAGATGCACTCCCTTCTAGATGGCCCCTGTGGTATCGTCTTCCTTTGATTGGAGCCATGGACGCTTACTTGTCTATTTAACAGAACATATTTATGAGAAAGTTGAACTATAAGGTTTTGACCAATCTACTCATAAATAATGTACACCTGCTCAAAACCTTGCACCGTGTCTCAGATCCCTTGTTGCGAATGATTGAGTAACAGAACATATTTATGAGAAAGTTGAACTATAAGGTTTTGACCGATTAAAATCTAATTTGTGCTGATTGGAATCTAATTTGCACTACATCCTACTCATTTGTTCCACTTGAGTATAAGCGAGTGTGCAAACTCTAAACATGTGTTCATGTAGATCCCAAACTAGTCCAAGTCATCTTAAATTGATATATCATTTATTTTCACATGTTCACTTGCAATTTTACATTACAAGATATATTAAACAATCATCATACAATAAGATGTAAATCCACACTTAGAAGGGATAACTGTTGTGACGGGACTACTATGTCCCAGAGGATTGTGTTTGGATTAGTGTCTCTAAGTATCAAGATAATTTGTATTCGTGCAGCTCTTGAAATAGTCTAGGCCTTAGTTTCATTCAAATAGCTTTCCCTCGCACTCGGTCCAAGAAATCCTCTCGATGAGCACATGAGATGGTCCAAGGAAACCTCTCGACGAAGACAAGTATTTGAAAGCCACTGACGATATGTGGCAGAAGATGCCTCTACATATCCATGAGGTAAAATGCATTGGAACAACAATTCCAGAACACCCAGATTGATAAAGACCATAGATGTTGTATTATTTAAAGTTGTGATGGTTTCAATAATGACTATGTATTTACATGTTATCTTGCAATGCACTTTATTGAATTTGTGGTTTAGGATGTAATGGTGGTTGTGTAATTAATGTTACTTGAACCTTTTACAAACATAAGAAGTTTAAGATGTAATAATGGTTCTACTATTATATTTATACATATGTAAGTTTGTTAATCATCAAAAAGGGTTCTACTAAATTTGGAAGTGTGATGTCTTAGGAAATCCTAGTTGATATGTTTTGCTTTGGAACTTATAGGAAATGGTCAGGGAAGGAAAATCAACTTTAAGAAAGTGCACATGCAATTATAGGTGTTCTCGTACTTTGGAGGGTTGGCGGATGGTTAGCCAAAGTGCTTACTATGAACACTACCAACATGACTTGAGGAATGAGATTCATCCTTCATGTGTGTCAAGGTCTGCACCTATGGTAGTATCGCATGCTTGTCCTCCATCTAGGAGCCTTTGTGAAGAAAATAAAATGTGGTGTGATTGTGCATCTTTTTGTGAAGGGGGATGATATGTAGCTACCCATGCCTTTTACAAACATAAGAAGTTAAAAGAGAAATTTGAAAATCTTGCTATTTCTCTTGGTCTCAATGTTATAGATGGAGATGAAGAAGATTTGCAAGCTGAAAGTGTAGATGCCATACATATTATGTGCATGTAGAACACAGGGATAAAGACGTAGGATTCAATAATATAGAGGTGGATGATGTCCCCATGGATAATACAGAAGTGTATGAAGATGTAAATTTCCCAATAATACTTTTGATGGAGCTTCAAAAGAAACATTAGAAAAACAAATCAGGAAGAGTATAATTGAAATACATGCACTATGGGATGAACACAATGTCTCATTAAAGGTATACAAAGAGATGTTAGAAATACTCTTTGATGGTATTGGCAATTGAAAGAGTAGTGAGAAGAAGACTTGTCTTGCAAAACTCCTAGTATAGCTCCCTAGTACATAGAATGGGTATCTCTTGGGAATTAAGGTCCCACAAAATTAGAACCAATTAAATTCTTTCTTTAATAGTATTGGCATGGTTCAAGCAGAGTATTATAGGTTATGTATGGGGGGATCCACAAATACACATCAGTCTCACCTACTTTGTCCACCAAAGCAGGATAACTATGTGGGAAGTATGGTTTTTGTGTATGCCATGGAAATCAATCAAAGAAGATTCTTCAATGAGATTGTGGATTTTGTTGTGAGAAGTGTCCTCAATGTGAGACTCCAAGGCCAGAGACAATTGTGTTTGACTACATATCAATAGGAAAGCAAATTGAGTTACTAACTAAAAGTAGATCATTTTGTCATGAACTACTTGAGATGTGGTGTAACAAAGATAGAGGGTTTGAAAAGGAAGCAATTGAACAACCATAACAAATTTTTGAGTTTTCGGATGATTCTAAATGTCAAAAGGTACAAGATTTTTGGAACCCAAATACTTCATATGAGTTACCTGTCATATGCAACAATCCACGATGTGGAAAAACAATGCAAGGTCTAACACTTTGCAAGATGGATAGAATGAGCTACAAAACGAGTACTGCTTTTCATGCAAGGAGTGTCGCCTTGCAATATTTCTGCTGAAAATATTACGAGCCACGTGAGTCTCATGCAGTGACAATGTCGGCATTGTGGTTACGGATGGTTTGGTCATTGAATAGTACACTCTCCATTGGCCAATCAAGACTAAGGACTAAGAGGACCAGAAATTTTCGTGTGAACCTCCTCTCGGGAGGAGGTCAAGAGGAAATTGATTAATTTATGGAAAATTTTTAAATTATCCCTTCTTTCCCCTAGCAAAAGTCTATGCTAGAGGGAAGGGAGTGAAGCACGGTTGAGTAAGCACAGAGCTGGAAGACAAGGGGGGAGAATGCCTATGCAATTAGCCGCGTGGGTGAAAGAGGTTCCCTCCCTTAGAAGTATATAAATCCCTGTGTGAGGGGGGAGAGAAGGGGGTTGAGGATCCGGACGCCACCAAGCCAAGAGAAAGAGAGAAGAGAGCAACGTTTGCTCTAAGGCATCGTGTGAGTGAGAGAGTAGAGCTACGCCGCTCTGAATGTGCCAAGAGAGAGGAGGAAAAGCTGAGAATCTCTGCATGACGAGGGTGGTAAGGCCGT
This sequence comes from Lygodium microphyllum, assembly GCF_053477565.2. Taxonomy (NCBI): domain Eukaryota; kingdom Viridiplantae; phylum Streptophyta; class Polypodiopsida; order Schizaeales; family Lygodiaceae; genus Lygodium; species Lygodium microphyllum. The sequence goes on along the minus strand of NC_141140.1, from coordinate 39,638,557 downwards.
CAAGTGTCAGTTGCACCAGCTGCCACCGATTGGAGAAGTCGCCGTCTGAAGACCGAGCTGCCGCCGCTACCAACGTCAAGTAGCGCCGCCAAGTTGCCAATCGACTAGCCTTTGTCCACGTGGTCAACTCAGGCCCAGAAGCTTCTTTAGAAGCTTCTTGAAAGCTTCTAAGGCCTCCTCCAAGCCCCCCTTCCCCGTGGGGTTCCTCCTAAGTCCATTTAAACCCCCTTCCCGTGGACTTTTCGCCCCACACAAGTTCTCTAAAGCATATTAAAATCCCCTTCCTATGGGTTTGCATAAGCCCCTTCCCAATCGGGTTTTATAACCCCCTGGAATTTAAGCCCCCTTTTTCCCCCTTGCCCCCAAAACCCACCTTAGGCCAGGTTTTAAAGACCTTTCCCATGGAATTTCCCATACAAGTCCCTTTTACCCATTTACCCCGGGATTCTTCAAAACCCCTTTTTCCTTGCATCCTCGGGAATTAAGCTCTTTTTCCCCCCTTGCAGCCCCCATAAAGCTCACGATAGCCGGTTTTTTTTAAACCCCATTTTCATAGCATTTGCACAAGGTTTTTTAACCCCGTTTCCTTTTAAAGCCTCCTATTGCGTTCCCACACAAGCCATATTAGTAGGTTTAAACCCTCTTTTCCGTTGGTGCTCCTTAAGTACACTGTAATTGCCGGATTCAAAACCATCCTTCCTATTGCAACTCCCACAAGCCTATTTTTCTAATCGAATTAAAAGGCCCTTCCCTTTTGAACCCTCCGAAAGCCCAATTCCACAAGACGGAGCATCGATCAAGGAAGCCGAATCTCAAAAGGAATTGTGCGTGCGAGGGAGATGGGCCAAGATCATAAGTCTACGGCCAATGCAAGAAGGTCGAAGTGTCGATGGCCCCTAAAAAGGCACAAGGCGCAATTGGAGGAGGATCATCTCCTAACATCCATATGGACATTTCACCGAATCCACAAGTCCAGGTTTTCTTCCTAATTTTGATTTACGTTGTAATATTACAATTGTGCATGGATCATTTATGGAATTAGGATGCACTTTTTCGATTGAAATACTTTGGCTAATTTAAAGGAAATAACTCACAATTGATGAATCGTTCATTTGTATTTCTCAAAGAAACAAATGAAAGAAGGACATAAGATGTCTATGCATTCTTAACAATTTGTTTTTCTACATTACAAAGTAACAATTTTAGATCAACTAATGACCATCATCTCAAAGTTGAAATTATTGTAGTACACTTCGATTATTCATGGAAAGATAAAATTGCATGTTGCATTATTAGACATCTCTTTCTTCGCAAGGATTCATTAAAGAAGATTACTAATAACAGTAGGAATTTCCAAGCATGGAAATGATTCTAGGACTGCATGAAGAAGATTAAACTCTAGGCAATTGGCATAAATCTCATTTCAACTGTGTAGTTGTTAGAAAAGGTTGCATGATTCAGACAAAAAACCTTAAGATTAGTAGCTTGAATCTTGAATGCATGTTCTAGAAGGATCAATAGAAATTATGCCGTAACTTAGCATATGCTTTGATCTTAAAAACCAAAAAAGTTAGGGTTTGTAAATCTGATCATACGTAGCCAATGAATCATGTGATTATGAGAATGGTATCATAAATATCTTCAAGAATAGACAAGTAAATTGGTTTACCCTAAACACCTAAACCGTGAAGGACTCGCTTAGGAATGGTTGAATCAGTGTAACATATCCCAAGTGTTAACTGGGATTTAACACGTTGAGGACGTGACCTAGTCGCTCTTATTGCCAAGCTAAAACTCTCATACTCTAAAGACCTATCCACATTCACAGAATGTAGGGGCAACATAACATATTTGCAAGAAATGATCTAGGGGTTCTACCCTAAGGATCACTTGCTAAAAAGATGAAACTCGATTTGAATTGGAACCCTAGGACTGACAATGTCGACCCAGTACAATCAGGAATGGATTGGTTATAAAAACACCCTAACCGTGTTTCCTATCTAATCATTATTCTGTGATTAGAAGACGTCGTTCGATGGGTGAAATAGTCCCATGGATTAGATGCGGCACTTGTGCAACAAGTTGCAGAGTTGCATGATCTTGTGGTTTGATCACAAGGGAATGGCCAATTCCTCGGAATGAGATTGACAGATTCTTGCACAAGTTTATCTTGCAAGAGGATGAGTAGTCATCCTCACATAGCACCTTTCTTGGAAAAGTGACCAAGATAAGCGGATTAGATAATTTCTTGGAAGCAAAAGACCAATCAGTAATTTGGAATAACATATTTACTGCTAATAGAACTTAAGGTATTGGTTAAGTTGGGTTAATAGGGTACGGCCCTAACCCAAGGACATACGGGTTAACAAACAAACCCTTGGGGATCTTGGCGAGTCGCAATTAACCCTGGATAGAGTGCTGGATGCATTCGGAGAGAAGGATTCACTCCTTAGCAGTTGGCAAAAAAATAACGACTACTAGAAATTATTGTGCTTGTAAATCAATTTAGAGAGCACTGTTTACTTTGTTTTCTCAATGAACTAAAAGATAAAAATATATCTAATGCCTCAGGTTGAGGGCCTGAAGAGAGAGGCAGCCTCAGTTACCCCTGATTGTCTACCTGACCCTAACCAAGGGGAATGTTAACCGCGCCGGGAAGGTGGACCGAACTCGCCATGTGAGGTCTCTCCGTTGAGCGCTACTTGGAGCAGGAGAACGCCTGGGTGTCACGGGGGCTCCTGCCATAAATCCCTTGCCTCCCGGGCCCTGCACGAGTGGACAACATGACTCGAGATTGGATCTCGAGGCCCGCATACTAGTCTACGGGCGGAATCTTGGATTAGTAATCCCTGTGGATTGCTAGATAGCCTTCGGGCGGATTATGAATAAGCCTACGGGTTGGACTTTATAAATTTATTCCAAAGATAAATATGATAACTAGTTAACAAGGAACTTGTTTGACACTACTTTTCTATGTCAAATGCTAAGATTACGTGAAGGAACCGTTGCCTAATGGACTAATTAAGGAAGCTGCTTGATGCATGTTCAACTTAATGTGGTAGGTAATTAGATAACTAAAACAACCTAAGGAAAGTGCGGTGGATGTGGCCATGGGTGCGTCCTACGGATGGGTGGTCCCGGTTGGCTGGGAACTTTTCTCAATCATAAATGACAATAAGAAGATCATTTCAAAGGACATGAACAGCAAGGGCGCTGACCTAGAGTCTAACTTATAATAATCCCAGTTTACGTTGTTTTAGGGGAATGAAATGGGACTATGCCTTATGGCAAAGAGGTCAAGCTTTTCATCCCTCTCGTTTCCCATTCTCTTTGAACCAAGTGCAGCGTGAATCGACTTCGGCCCTGGCATTTCTGCATAAAGTAGTTCGCTTGGGGTTCGACACTAGTTGCCGTTTAGGAAATGACCAGTAGGGGAAACCATGATTCAGGTCGGTCCTAAGTGATAATGGCCAGAATACTTCCGCTATGTGGCAGGCACGCAAAGTCCTAGATCGCAAACTGGGTGACATTCCATGGGAGTGCCGGGCGGAGTTTTCTAGGCATCCTTCCCGATGGACTACTAAGATGTGTCCTGAAGGGAACAGGTGGACATGTTACAGTTGGTGTCAGAGCGAACCAACGAAGGATTTGTTTTTAAGAAATCTTAATAAGAAAAAGTAAAGCAAATGTTGCTATTCCGAACATTTCCTTACTTTCCATGCTGTCTTGCAGAATTATGAAGCATGAAACAGGTTCTTAGTGTTCCGAGTCATGTTTATGATCGCGATGCATTCCCCAGACTATCGACAAAGGGTTGAAATGATGAACATCCTAGATCGTATCTATAGTCCATTGCCTTTGTATGTGGAACGGAGATGCACAGGTGACTCAGGAATCTACTATATAGCTACCCATTGGTTTGCATACCTTCAAACCAACCTAAAGAGGATCAAGTGGTTGGAAGACCTAAAGATCGTGAAGCTGTTCATTTTTGTGGAGGCTCACATAAACTCAACTTTACATATTCAAGGTCAGAGGGTTGAGCTGAACTCATATGTATATGAAGAAGTGACCCGTGTAATCCCTGTCGACAGGATCAAGGTGTTGGGGTGCTATGAGAAGAATGGGTTCCAAAGGAAAGGATATCCTAATCTTCCAATGACTCACCAATTCTTGAAGATTCATGACCCAAAACCATACTATTATCCAGTTCTCGTAGATAAATGTAATACAACATTATTCTCCCCAAACTAAATGTAATAGTTACTCTATCATCTTTGGAAATGTTGTACTCCGAAAGGGCTAGACCCATATAAATGAAATAAGACTTCTTTTTATCAATGTCTGTTTTGTTTATGAGAATTGATAAAAAGTTAAGTGGCTAGATTGCTTGGTTAGCTGAAATGGAGATGAAATATAAATCATAACGATTAACGAGTAATAACATTAAGAAACCTTTATCGAGACACAATCCTAGGTACAAATTCCCAGTTTGCCTCCTATATCAAGTACTGCTGTAATCCAAGAGAAGAAGTTTCTTCTCAAGAAAATTAAGCTGCCTAAATTTGACAGGAAATGTAGAACTCTCCAAGCGGATGCGGAAATTTGGATAGAGTCTATGGAGAATTACTTTGAAGTAGTCGGTACTACACCTGCCAACCAGGCTATGCTCGCTAAGCTGAAGCTCACTGGCGAAGCTAGGCTTTGGTGGAAGCAATGGTGCAGAGAACAAGGGATCACAAAAGGATCCGTTACTTGGGAGAAGCTGAAGAAAGCCGTGCAAGGAAGATACTTACCACCTGCGTATCGCACGTAGAAAATGAATGAGTTCTACGAGCTGAAATAGGTGGGACTCACTCTTGACGCATACTACTCTAAACTTGTCTCACTTCTTAAGTATGCGCCACAGATGGACATGACACAGCAAGTGTCATAATTTTGTGATGGTTTAAACCCACCAATGAATACCCGTCTTGAATCTATGCGCCCATCAGATCTTCAGGACACACTCATTTGAGCTGCGCCTATAATTTAGGAGGTGCAAGCTAGGCCAAGAAGTAACAAAACTTGGTCTTATAATGACTCGAACAGAGGATTATATAGGCCTCAAATGAAGAGAGTTCAAGGTCAGAATTGGGGACAAAGAAAGAAAGCAAGGACTAATAATATCAATAACTTTTTTCCTACTCAAATTAATGGCTAAAACTCCCGATGTTTCCACTACAATGAGCCCCGTCATTTCAAGAGGCAATGTCCCAAGCTTGAAGGAGGACATCGCCAGGCAGTTTTCCAAGAAACTAGCCGTGGCCAGGGAGCTGCTACCGGAGGCAGAGGAAGAACCGCCTGTGTTGCCAACAGGGAAATGTGCGAAGAAGAAGATCCGACCATGGAAGCAGATTTTAAAAGGGCGACAGTCCATGCCGCTCTACATAAGAAAGGCCCCAATTTCTAGTTCTCAGTGATTCAGACACCGTCGAAATATCAAGGTAAAGGTTTCAAGACCTTGATTGATTGTGGCAGCACACATTTCTTTATCTCACCAGCTTGTGCCAGAAGATTAGGAATAGCCACAGTAGAAGTACCTACCTTGCTTATGGAATTAGCAAATGGTCGTGAAGTCACTTGTACTAGGCAAACTACTAAGGTGGAATTCTTTCTGGGAGGAAAGACGACTTCGGTCAAATTCAGAGTCATGAACCTAGGCATCCATGAGTGTCTACTTGGAATGGATTCCCTTAAACCTAATGATGCCCACATTCGTTGTGGAAAGGGCCAAATTTCCTTTCGGAACTCTGAAGGAGAATTGGTCACAACTCAAGGAGAGGCTGGAAAGCCAAAAATACAATTAGCCAAAGCATCTCGGATTATAAAGGGAGTTAGAAAGGGACTACCTGTCTACTTGATTAAGCTCAACAAGTTAGATCAGAAGCAAGAGTCTAGTGAAGAACCTTCATGGCTAAAGGCCGTCTCAAAAAGAAGTGGATCATGAGATCAAGCTAGTGCCAGGAGCTGCACCAATTGCAAAGAGACCTTATAGAATGTTGATCCTGGAAGCAATTGAGCTGAAGGAACAACTCAAGCAACTGCTAGATCAGGGCTACATCCATCCTAGCAGTTCACCATGGGGAGCTCCAGTACTGTTCCAAAAAAAGAAAGATGGAACGCTTCGACTATGTATTGATTACAAAGGGTTGAATCAATCAACTGTTAAGAACAAGTATCCTATTACTAGAATAGATGAGCTTCTTGATCATCTTCAAGGTGCGAAGATCTTCTCCAAGATTGATCTCAGGTCTGGTTACTATCAGATAAGGATCAAGGAAGAAGATATTCCAAAGACGGCCTTCAACACAAGATATGGACACTTTGAGTTTCTAGTTATGTCGTTCGGGCTTACGAATGCACCTGCCACCTTCAACAGGTTAATGTAGGATATCTTTAGGCCATATCTTGATGACTTTGTACTCATCTTCTTCGATGACATTCTAGTCTATTCCAAACAGAAAGAAGATCAGGAACCCCAGCTTCGGATTGTCCTTGAGACAATGAAAGCACATAAGCTATATGCTAAGATGAAGAAGTGTGCATTCTTCAAGCATCAGATTGAATATTTGGGATTCATCGTATCAGCGAAAGGAATCTTAGTGGATCCGGCCAAAGTCATAGATGTCCTAGAATGGCCAATACCAACAAATGTCAAAGAAATACGTAGTTTTCTTGGATTGACATGACGGTATAGGATCTTCATCAAAAACTATGCTTTGATTGCAGCACCTCTGACGGAATTACTGAAGAAGCAAACATCCATTGCATGGTCAACTATCGAACAAACTAGCTTTGATAGATTGAAGCAAAGTTTGGTATGAGCACCTATCCTAAAACTTCCAGACCTCAGTAAGGAGTTCGAGGTAGTAATTGATGCTAGCATGCTTGCCTTAGGATGTGTGCTCATGCAGGAAGGTCATCCTGTAGCATACTCTTCAAGGAAACTGAAGAGCCATGAGAAGAATTATGCTACTCATGATTTAGAATTGTTAGCTGCCATCCATGCCCTAAAGCTTTGGAGACACTACCTGTTGGGTAACAAGTTTACACTAGTGACTGATCATAAAAGTCTCAAGTGGATCTTTACCCAGAACGAGCTCAACATGAGGCAACGTCGGTGGATTGAAGTGCTAGAAGAGTATGATTTTGAAATCAAATACTGACAAGGAAAGGGGAATGTAGTTGTCGATGCACTCAGTCTCACAAGGCGTTCTTAATTCTCTAATCTTGCAAAACCCATCAAGAGCTAGATCTCTAGCCATAAAGGTGTCCATGCCAAACAACCCAATACTTGAGCTAGCTACAGAGGAAGCATGCCATGATCCACCCTATCAAAAGATGCTAAGGGAGATCCCTATCAAGGACCAAGACCAAAAGCTACAGGCTAAGTATCATGAATTCTCTATCAATAGTGGACTTGTCTGCTATAGAACGATAGTATGTATATCGGCAAGCCAGTCACTTAAGCAAAAGATATAGTGGGAAGCTCATGATTCCCCTTTCTTAGGACATCTTGGCTATGCCAAGACTCTCAATGCAGTTAGGAAGAGCTACTATTGGGAGAGGCTTAAAGGTGACATTCTTAAATATGTCACTGAGTGTTTGTCTTGTCAAAGTATCAAAGCCGAACATGTCAAAATGCCAGGAAAGTTACAACCACTCGACATTCCCCAAATGAAATGGGAATTCATCAGTATAGACATTGTCATTGGCCTACCCCAAGTTCAGGGAGGATACAACTCCATCATGCTTGTGGTTGATATGCTTACTAAGGTTGCACACCTTATTCTAGTAAAGACAAACTATAAAGCCTCAGACATTGCAAGGTTGTTTATCAAGGAGATATTCAAGCTACATGGGCTACCGAGCTTCAAAAGATGTGCCTCAGATGCTAACTTGTATATTTACAGGGATGGTAAAAAGTCTGTAGTGATTGTCCTATATGTGGACGACCTTCTTATTACATGTGACTATGAAGATATGATCAACCAAACTCAACTAGGGTTAGCATGTTGAGGACATTACCTAGTCGCTCGTATTACCAAAGCTGAAACTCCTATACCCTAAAGACTTGCCCACATTCACGGAATGTAGGGACATTAGAACATACTTGCGAGAAGTGATCTAGGGTTTTTCCTAAGAATCTCTTGCTAAAAAGATGAAACTCGAAACCCTAGGACCGAAAATGTCAGCCTAATGCAATTAGGAACGGATTGTTATATCTAATCATGATACCGTGATTAGAAGACACCATTGATGGGTAGAATAGTCCCATATTTTGATGCGACACTTGTGCAACAAGTTGCAGAGTTGCATGATCTTGTGATTGGATCACAAGGGAATGAATAATTCCTCGGAATGAGATTGGCAGATTCTTACGCAAGTTTATCTTGCAAGAGGATGAATAATTGTCCTAATATAGTACCTTTCTTCGATAAAGATAATTGCTTGGAAACAAAAGACCAATCAATAAATTGGAATAATATATGAACTTAAGGTATTGAATAAGTCGGGTTAATAGGATACGACCCTAACCCAGGATATAGGGTTAAGAAATAAACCCTTGGGGATCTTTCCAAGTTGCAATTGATCCCGGATCGAGTCCTGGATGCATTTAGGAAGAAGGATTCGCTCCTTAGCAGTTGGCCAAAAATAACGACCAATGGTATTGATTGTGCTTGTAACAGTTTTAAGAGTACTGTTTTGCTTTGTTTGCTCAAAGAATTAAAGGATCAATGGATATCTAATGCTTCAGGTTGAAGGCTTGAAGGGAGAGGCAGCTTCAGTTACCCCCGACTGCCTGCCTGACCCTAACCAATGGGGTTGTTAACCGCACCACGAAGGTGGACCGAACGCGCTGCGAGAGGTCTCTTCGTTGAGCGCTACTTGGAGCAAGAGGACGCTTGGGTGCTAGAGGGGGCTCTCGCCGTAAATCCCTCTCCTTTCGGGCCCTGCACAAGAGGCCAATGTGACTCGCGATTGGATCTCGAGGCTCGCATACTAGTCTACGGGCGGAATCTTGGATTAGTAATCCCTGTGGATTACTGGATAGCCTTCGGGTAGATTATGTATAAGCCTACGGGCTCTACTTTATGTATTTCAAAGATAAATATGATAACCTGTTGAAAAGGAACTTGTTTGACATTGCTTTCTATGTCAACTGCTATGATTACGTGAAGGAACCAGTGCCTAACGGGTTAATTAAGAAAGCTGATTGATACATGTCCAACTAAATGTATTAGGTAATTAAATAATTAAAACAACTTGAGAAAAGTGCGATGGATGTGGCCATTGGTCCGTCCTACGGATGGGTGGTCCCGGTTGGCCGTGAACTTTTCTCAATCATGAAGGATAGCGAGAAGATCGTTTCAAAGGATACGAACAGAAAAAGGGCGCTGACCTAGAGTCTAAGTTATAAATGATCCAGATTTACACTGTTTTAGGGGAACTGAATGGGACTATGCCTTATGGCAGAGAGGTTGAGCTTTGCATCCCTCTCGTTTCCCATTCCCATTGAACCAAGTGCAGCGTGAATCCGCTTCGGACCTGGCATTTCTGCATAAAGTAGTTTGCTTGAGTTCGACGCTAGTTACCGTTAGGAAATGACCAATAGGGAAAAACCCTAGTTCAGGTCGGTCCTAAGTGGAAACGGCCGGAATACTTCCGCTACATGGTAGACGCAGAAAGTCCTAGATCGCAAACCCCGTAACATTCAATGGGAGTGTTGGGCAGAGCTTTCTAGACATCCTTTCCGATGGACTGCTAAGATGTATCCTAAAGACAACAAGTGGACACGTTACAGGGGGAGGGTGGTTAGCCTCACGGGGAGGAACATACTTCTTGGGTCGATCCAAGGGGAGGGCAATGGTGGGACGGAGGGCACCCATGCGCTCTATGAGTAAGTCCATCTTGGCCATCATCTCAGAATGACGGTGATCTTGGCGAGTTTCCATCTCCTTGTGGCATTTCTCCATCTCTTGATGTCGTTCAGCATGATGGGTCTTATGTTGGCATAAGGTTTGGTTGAGCAGAGATAAGCGGTCTATCTCGGGGGCACCCTCTTCAAACATGTCGTCACGATCCTCCTCGGCTGAGCTAGATCATTCATTGAGGCACGGGAGTCCCTTATTTCACGTTGAAAGTCCTCCTGGGCCTTTGCTTTACCCTTGTGGCCTGCCATCCCAAGTGCAGTCCACCAGACCCCTTGTTACAGAAATGACAATATCTTGAGCTAGAAAGCTTCGATCGCCAAAATTTTTGATTGAAGTGAAATCCCTCAATCCCCTCTAGGAGGCTATGTAAAAATATCTCTGACAGTAAATGATCAGGGCTTTGCTATAATCACTTTTTGTGGGCTGACTGTGTAGGACTGCTGCCTGCCCCAGAGTATCTCTAGGCACAAATTTGAGTGTATCTCCCAAACCGTAGGGCAGAATGGGGAGGTTTTTAGTTCAGATCAAAGGGGATGATGCCCTCTTCAAATCAAGATATAGACCCTATACTCACTCACACAAAAAAGCTTTGTTATAATCAACTTTTGCGGGCTAACTGTGTAGGACTACTGCACAAAAGTCCCACAGTACCTCTTGTAAAATATTACACGACGCAGTGAACAGAATCTGAGAAAGAGATAGAGAGTACAGAACAGGTAAGAGAAGAATCAGTAAATTCTTTAACTCCAAACAACTGATACAAAGATGGCTCTGTCCACCCGTGCGCTTCCACTGTGTGAAGCTTAGATGGCGATCTAGACAGAAGATAGGTGAAGAGCTTAAGGCTAGCTGGAACAACAGCTCTGACTGGGTGAAAGATGAGTGAGAGATAGTTGCGAAGGGGTTTAGCTTTTATAGCCCGTGAAGGTCGTTAGGTTAGCCTGCTGACCGACCTACCATATGACCCCCCAACCAGGGGCCGCTTCCGCGGCCCCCGGACCCCACAATAGGGGCCCCTTTTAACCCCCTTACACCGCAACTCGATGCAATGCGCCTTGAGTTGCTACCAGCTTAACCATTCCATCTAACCCAAAGATTAGACCCACAACGGTCACCTTTTTACCATCCGGTCACATAGACCTCATCTGATATACAAGTCAGGACTCAACCAATGTCTAGGTTCACATTTGGCTTCTCCTCATAATGGGCGCCTTACAACTTTGAGCACCATGGATCATTGGTAGCACCTAATGAGGGTGGGGCATTGATCATATCTAACATCCCCCCTCAATGTCCACCCATAGGTGAACTATCTCCTCAGCCCAATGCCAAGTCTCTGAAGATGAACTTGAAGCAGATCCTTCGTAAGTGCTTTGGTGAAGATATCTACTCCATTCTCCTCGGTTGGACAGTAGACCAGTTCCACTATCCCATCCTCCATCAAATCACGCACATAGTGATACTCGATCTCTATATGTTTGGAGCGTGCAAACGACGGAGAGCAGTCGTACTGACGACTAAAGGTAAGGACGGAGTTGCATACGGAGGCGGAGGACGTGAAAAAGGGATGAGCGAGCCAAAGGAAGCTACTAACGTGACAAAGAAGGTGATGAGAATGAGGCCGTGATGAAGAAGATGATGCCAATAACAAGGACGGGAGGCAGAAAGATGACAGACACCGGGTGATGAAGGGAAGGCTAACAAAGCAAAGCGATGTGCGAATGGGAAAAGTAGAGATGATAGACTAGAAGGAAGATTGCTGTATGAGAGAAGACATGGCCCGTGCAAGAGTTGTTATATCTCAGCTTTGACTCCCTTTCCATGGCACAATCTTCCATCACACTCCTGGCTTCTCTTTCCACCACCACTCCCACTACATTATACGTGCTTCCACCTCTCCTTCGGCCAACTGCAACACCGAGTTTCAAGATACTGTCAAATCATAACTTATTCACCAAGTTATGCTTCGACGAATGCTCCAACAAAAATGACTGAAGCTTCATATCGAGGGAACTTTCCGCCCTGCTGATGAGGAGCCTTGACCATCTCTTTTGGCGACCACAACATCTTATTGCCAAGATGGAATGATACATGTGAAAGTGGAATTCATACAATGCTGTGAAGCTTAACTGATTTCACTTCCTTACTCATTGGTTTTATGTCAAAATTCTCATCACTCGTCACAAAACTATATTCTTGAGGAACATCAGAAAGTCATGACAAGATATAAAGGAGCAGACAATGACGAGCATTCTATGTAGTTATGGTGAATGGAATGAGGTGACAAGCCTACTGCAATAATCAAACCATTAATGGTTTGAGTGATGGAACCTTATTACTTGGAAGTGCCCTATCTACATTGACAAAAACACTTTCAACTCACATATTCATGACAAACTATGCTCTCAACCTTTGAAGTTATCTTGTGAATTGAACTTCATCTATTCTATTCCTTATGTGTAAAAATCAAGAAATCTATGAGAACATATCAAGAAGATTGAATTTTTGTTTCTTCTTTCCCTCAACATGCCGACATATCTAATCGATGAAAATTAGAATCTTAACCATTCTTTACTTCATGTATTTATCTTGATTTGAGTACTCTTGATCTATTATTCCCATCTCGCTTAGCGTCCCATGCGACGAGCAACATTCACAAACCCCTACACATATTATTCCATTCGCGACACCTAATGAGCCCGACTTGAAAGCGTCGTTTCTGATTGTTGAGATGGGAAACTCGTCGAATACTCCACCCACTTCATCATTGAGTGCTTCTTCCTTGGCGATTGATGAGATGAAGAATTTATTGCAAACTCTTTCTTCAGCCATTATGATGCAAAATCAATAGATGTAGTTATCCATGCAGCAGCATCAGCAATTACATCAACAACAATTGGATCGACAACAAATGCTGCATCAAGAACAAGAGCATATGCATGGTGTAACCAAGACGATCGAGGTTGTGATAAGTGAGCATAAATTATTTGATGGCGAGAATGTCTTAGCCTATCTTAAAGCCTTTGAAAGACGATGCACTTCTTCAGAGTTCTGTCCAATTGGAGCAACTATTTTCTACAACTTGTCACATCTGCTTTGCGGGTTAGAGTGACTAATTTATTTGTGCAAGACTCAAACTAGAATTTTATCAAGAAGGCACTCAAAGATGAATATTTTCTAGAGGATTATGATATTGCGACGCGGAAGACATTCAGAGAGTGGGTCTATAAGCCCAATAAAGGACTTGTTGCTTTTGAGTTATTGCAAGAGTTTAAAGAGTGATACAACCAGTTGGATACACTTGAGCAAAGAACCCTAAACTTGGAGAAAGTGGAGTTATTCTTGCAGGTGGCTGATCCTGCACTTTAAGATGAGTTGGGAGAGCTTCTTGAAGATCGTATGCAGCCTATGGGATTGAAGACTAATTGGCAGGATGTTGTTGATGTGGTTTCCACATTGATGAAGAGCCGGAGATGGAAGGCTCGCTTGCAAAATGGTATGCAAACACCTCTGTAATGTCTTCTCCTTCCACCTCTGTAAACACCTCTGTAATTTCTTCTCCTTCCTCGACTTCTCCTACTTCTCCTGTTTGTCCTTCCATTTCTTCTCTTACTTCTCATCTTGTGTCTATGCCTACTTCTATTCCTATTCTTGTTGCAGTTGTCAGACCTGGTTTTGCCAAACTGACTATCGAAGACATGGTGGAAGAAGTTTCAAAGAACTTGAAAGATCTTCAAATTAAGATGACCAGAAGTGAACAGCAACCACTTAACCCAGCTTCAACTTTGGCCCCAACGTCTTCTACTCCTATGAATTCTTCTAGAAATGATTGTGTTTGTTGTTGCATGTGGTGCGATAGTCCAGACCATGAGTGGAAGGATTGTCAAGACTTTGAAGTGGCAAAAAGATTGAAGTTGGTGGTCTGGAAGAATAGGATGATATGTTTTGGAGATATAGAGCAACCGCTTAAGACAAATATCAAAAAAGGAGGTATGAAGAAATTATTGGAGGAATCTCTTTTACGCTCTTCTTATCTGAAGCAGGAGGTGGCAAGAGAAGCTACTGCTTCCTATGGTCTTCAATTGGAGCAGTTGCCGAAAGATAAGTCTCTTTTATGGTCCTATGCATGGCATGCAGAAAAGAAAGGTATAGCTTCATCATTTGAACTTTCAACCATAGGAGATGTAATCAGAAAATGGATTGGATGGAATGATCGTGTAGATATATTTTCTATCTATCCTTACATTGCAAAATCTCAAGGATTTGCACTTGTTGAAGAAAAGTGGGAAAAAGATCATGATCAACCTAAAGGATCGAAGAGGGCAACTAGGAGGAGTGAACTAGTTCTTCAAACTTGTTCTTCATGACCAAAGCAGAATGGCTAAAGTACAAAATCCAAAAGTACAAGAAGATTAGAGGGCCCCAAAGATAAAGGATTCCAAGCCGAAACAATGTGGATTCAAGCTGCTATTCAACATTGAGATGACCATAGACTTGAAAAAGGTACTTGAGGATTGGATTCTTAATTGCAAAATTTAATTTACACTTGGATAAGTCTTGGAGATTGCCAAAAGAGAATTTCATGATGTTATTATTGACATCATAAAAAGAAAATGGCAAGTTATTGAAGAGCCAACACAGGATATGGTCCATCGAGACGCTTTAGCTGCTACCGAGGCTATTCTCTATGGGTTGCAGAAGATTGAGGAGATTGAAGAGGAGAATATTGAGGAGTCTATAGATGGAACTCTATGTTTGGAATCCAAAAAGTCTCTTCATCCTTTGCTTTAGCCTGTACAGTATGATGAGAGTGAAGATGTGCCTAAATTGTTGCCTCATAGCCATTTTTCTCAAAGTCACTAGGCTCGTGCAACTATAGAAACGGAAATCAAGCTTGGAGAGATTGGGACTCCTTATGTTGCTATTTTGGATCATGGCTTCGATATTGATTTCATAGTGCGAGGTTTATATGATACTGGTAGATGGCCAGTTGATGTGGATCATGGTTGGCATATGCTTGTGGTCAAAAACACTGCAAGAGATTTGTATGCTGCTTGTCTGAATTTGAAGATTTCTATTGGATATGTGGGTGAGTCTTATCATTTCTTTATATAGAACTCTTATTCTTATCCTATTTTTTGGGACAGCCATTTATTGCTGAGTCTCGGATGGAGACTAAGGTTCTAGATGATGGGTCTGGATCCGAAGAAAGGATGGGAAGAGAGATGTCCACTTGATCACTATTTGTATCAACCATCAACGAAATAAGGATTCGTTGAGAGATTCCCCTCTTCTAGTAGGAGAACTAGATTTTTGTTAAATACTATTGTCTTGCGAGATGATGGTGGTACGAGTCAAGGAAAGCTCTCCCCTCTTAGCAGCGGAAGTTTTTCCTCATGTGTTTATGGGGTATCCATTGAAAGTACTTTGTGTTTTCAACATATTTTAAATATTCCTACAGTTGCCAGGCAGTATGTAAAAAGAAAATAAAAAGAATTGATGATTCTAGGTATTTTGAAGGAAGAGGACTGGATAGATGATCTCTATGATGGCCTTTCATGCTCAGATACCATGGAAGAACTTTCGATATTGCTAAATGCTAACAACCAAGAGTTTTCATATGTCTTACAAGTCCATTCTCTGGTGATGTATTGTGAAATCGTTGATTTCATGCTTCAATAGAATTTGGGTGCTGAGGATTCTCAGCAAAAAGTATTCTTTGCTTACATATTTCAGCAAAAAGATTTGGGTGTTGTTGTTTATACACAACAAATTTTGTGTTTACCAGGGTATTTTCATCGACCATTGAAATTTGCAAGTTGTAGCAATGAAGCCAGAGTTCAGAAAAAAAGAGAAGACAATTGACAAGAAGGTTAGACCAATTTCATGACCACTACCTTTGGATAGTGATGAGATGATTAGGAGAGCTATTATGCAACCTCCTTTACGAGATCCTATAAGTATCGGACATAAGTTTTCAGTTGAGATCCTGCAAGTATCAGACATAAGTTTTCAACTCAGACATTGAAAGAGATGAAGATTGGGAGTGAATATTTTTTGCTTCCTGAAGAGGTAAGATGTTTTGAAGAGATGTTATGCGGACATAAAAAAGCTTTTGCTTTCTTTCCACATGAGATTGGATGCCGTGATCCTAGGATTGTGACACCTATGGTTATTTTTACCATTCCTCATGTCCCTTGGAATCTACGGCCTATTCCTGTGCCGAGAGCTCTCTTGGCCAAGAGGATGAAGATGGGAATAGGTATGCTATTCAGTTTGGGGTGAAAGTCCTATATGAGTGACAATGAAGGTATTCATAGGTTCAGAGAGAGCTCTTGGGAGTTGTTACAGCTCTCAAGAATGACAGAGAGTACTTCATTGGAGCTGTTGTGATAGTTGAGACTGATTGTTTGTCTCTTTAGGTTTAAAAAGAACCTATCTATCCGCTGGTACCATGCTCTGGGGGCTTGTTTTAGCCCATACAATGCCTTCTTCAGCTTACACACTTTGTTCTCAGAATGGGGGGCCTCAAACCCTGGTGGCTAAGCCACGTGCACCTCCTCCTTGAGGTCACCATTTAAGAACGCTGACTTAACATCCATTTGGTACACTGGCCACTTCTTGTGGGCAGCCACTGCAAGTACCGTGCGAATAGTGGTCATTCTGGTAGTTGGGGCAAATGACTCTTGAAAATCAAACCCTTCAACTTGTGAAAATCCTTGGGCAACCAATCTAGCTTTGTACTTTTCTAAGGTACCATCAGCCTTGTACTTTACCTTCCTGATCCACTTGGTGCCAATAACCTTCCGCTTTGCTGGTCGATCCACTAGCTCCCAAGTGTCATTCTTCATTATGCTATCATACTCCGCTTGCATAGCAGCCTTCCATGATGGATCTGCAAGTGCTTCTTCTAAGTCAGTTGACTCCTTTACTGCTCTCATAATCTCAACCATCAAGGCCATATTGACTATGTGAGCAAAAGCCCTCCTGTGCTCCTCTATTCTCTGAGACCTCCTTGGTCCGTCAGCCTTCTCCTGAACAGATGTAGGCATAGGATTATTGTGGTCATAGAGCTGCTTTACCCAGCGCAGCAATGGCCTTTCCCGTGGGGTGATGTCAGGTTGGTGAACTTTTTCCTCATCATCTGAAGATGATGCTTCCTCCTCCTTAAGGATAGGGATAGCTCTCGGGACAGGTTCATAGTGGACTACTTCTTCGCTTGATGATAAAGTGGAAGAACTTGCCTTCTCCTCCTCCACTGTATGCGGCTCCTCCTTGAATACCACATCACAGCTCGCGATGATCTTCTTTGCCTCTTGGTCATATAGCTTGTAAGCCTTCTGCTCACCACTATAACCCAAGAAGATACATTTTCTGCTTTTTGGTTGTAACTTGTTTCTCTTCTCATCTGGAACATGTGCATAACATTCACATCCAAAAATTCTGAAATGTGAGACAGATGGTTTCTTACCAGTGTAAGTCTCATGAGATGTTTTTCCCTTGAGAGCCTTTGTATAGCTCTGATTTAGAATGTAGACTGCAGTATTAACAGCTTCAGCCCAAAAATGGTTAGGCAATCCCTTGCCCTTTAGCATGCATCTTGCCATCTCCACAATGGTGCGATTCCTGTGTTTCATAACACCGTTCTGCTGAGGTGTGTGAGGCGTCGTGAATTGACGCTTGATCCCTTTGCTCTTGCAAAAGCCTTCAAACTCCTTTGAGTTGAACTCACCACCACCATTTGTTCTAAATTTCTTCACACTTTTTCCTGTTTCATTCTCAACAAGTATTAGCCATTCTTTAAACCTACCAAAAGCTTGAGCCTTATCACGAAGGAAGTACACCCACATCTTCCTACTGTAGTTGTCGACAATCAACATAAAATAAGAAGATCCCCCCAAGGCCTGTGTAGGCATCTTACCACACAAGTCAGCATGCACAAACTCTAGAGGAGCCTGTGCTCTATTCTTGCTTTCTTGTGGAAATGCCTTTCTCTGTTGCTTGCCCATTATACAAGCTTCACATGGTTCCTTCAATTCAGTTATTGTAGGTAGGTGAGCAACCATACGTTGCTTTTGCATCTCCTTCAATACTGCAAATCCGATGTGTCCAAACCTTTCATGCCAAAGCTTACTTGTGCCCACTCCAGCGGTGGCTGTAAGACCACTTAGCTCATACAAGTTGTTCCTTCTTTCTCCTTTGACAACAATTAAGCCAGCACTATCAAGAATTTCTGCACCTATCTTCTTGAACCTCACTTCATGACCAAGATCAGTTATGGCAACAACTGATAAGAGATTTCTCCTGATTTCGGGAACATACAACACATTTGAAAGCTTTTTGACTTCACCATTTGCAGCAACAAAAGAAATAGTACCTGTGCCCGCAGCAGGGCATTTAGCATCATTTCCAACCGTCACAGTGATGGATTCTTGTAGACGCTGCATAGAATTGTATAGACCTTTCTTGTTGGTCATATGATGGGAGGCCGCACTATCCAACACCCATAATTCAGTGGTAGATTCTTCTTGCGCCGAGGAGCACACTTCCTCAATGGTCGCCATGAATAATTCCAACTCTGCTTCAGCCGTATTGGCTGTCTCTTTCCCTTTACTTTTAAGGGTACCATTCTTTTCATCTGTCTTCTTGACATGACAATCTGCAATTGCATGTCCTTTCTTCTTGCAGTAGAAGCACTCTCCTTGAAACTTCTTCTTGCCGCCCTTCTTTTTTTTGTCACCATCATTTTTGGTAGAGGAAATACTTTTGCCTTTTGCATTGGCAGAGAATGCAGCATCTCCATTTTTGCTTCCTTCTCGGGCTTTCAGCCTCAACTCCTTCTCCATTAATAATGCACAGGACTCCTCAAAAGTCAAAGCTTGAGGTCTCACCTAAGTATTAAGGGCAGTTACTAGTCCATCAAACTTTTGTGGACAAATCCGAAGACACCTCCAAGCTAGCTCTTCGCTAGTCTTTTGTATCCCAGCGCCAGCCATCTGGTCGCGTAGATTCTTAATCCGAGTGATAAATGCTTCAATCGTCTCTCCTTCAGCAAACTTCTCCGCTGCTAGTTGATTCTCCAAGTTTTGAATCCTTGTTTGGTTTCGTGTTTCATACTGACTCCTTAGTACATTCCAAGCCTTTCACGCTTTGGTTGTATGCTGAATCAAAGTCAAAACACTGTCAGAACAGCTTGTAACTAACGCACACAATGCATCTGCATTCCTTCGTTTCCAAGCTCGTAGAAGATCTGCATTCGGAGGAATCATCACACTAGGATTTGATGGGTCGGGGATAGGCTATGGTTCTGCGTCAGTCCCCAGCACAGTCTCCAGAAGCTCATAAGAATCTAGTTGTAATTTTGAACTTCCACAAGGTGTAGTTTGTACCATCTAACTTGCCTTCGTTGAAGGTTGGTGAAAGAATCCTCAGTGTTTGAATAGCCGGTACAGCAATGCCACCTCCTGCACCGCTTCTTGATACGCCAGAACCGCTTTTGGAAGTCAACATAGTTTCTCTTTGCTGTTGAAGCCTTTGCCTCTTGCACACTCTCCGATCTCTAGAGCCACCTGGGCTCTGATACCATGTAAAATATTACACGGCGCAGCGAACAGAATCTGAGAAAGAGATAGAGAGTACAGAACAGATAAGAGAAAAATCAGCAAATTCTCTAACTCCAAACAATTGATACAAAGATGGCTCTGTCCACCCGTGCGCTTCCACTGTGTGAAGCTTAGATGGCGATCTAGACAGAAGATAGGTGAAGAGCTAAAGTCTAGCTAGAACAACAGCTCTAACTAGGTGAAAGATGAGTGAGAGATGGTTGCGAAGGGGTTTAACTTTTATAGCCCGTGAAGGTCATTAGGTCGGTCTTGACCTACCATATGAGCCTCCACTAGTCGGCCATGGAATATTCCCTTACATCGCAACTTGATGCAATGCGCCTCGAGTTGCGGTAGCTTAACCACTCTGTCTAACCCAAAGATTAGACCCACAACGGTCACCTTTTTCCCATCCGGTCACATAGATCTCATCTGATATACAAGTGAGGACTCAACCAATGTCCGGGCTCACATTTGGCTTCTCCTCATAATGGGGGCCTTACAACTTTGAGCACCACGGATCATTGGTAGCACCTAATGGGGGTGGGGCATTGATCATATCTAACACCTCTAAGCACAAAACTGAGCATATCTCCCAAACCGTAGGGTGGAATGGGGAGGTTTTTAGTTCAGATCGAAGGGGAGGATGCCCTCTTCAAATCAAGCTATAGATCCTGCACTCAATCACACAAGAAGGCTTTGTTGTAATCAACTTTTGGGGGCTGACTGTGTAGGAATGAATTTCTGCAATACCCTGTAAAGACTCCCTCAAGGAGCATATCTTATCCCAATGGTGAGAGTCTTATCCCAGACATCTAGAGCCTCAATAGTGGTCCTTAATGCCACATGGAGCCATACATCCTTTGCATCCATAGTTCTATTCCTAAGACCATTTCCATAACTGCATACCCTACCCTTCTTGCATTGCATCCACCAGACATTTCCAAGTGATACATGACATTACCAATGCATGTAGAGGGCTGTAGACTCAAATGATCAAGGCTCAGGCTATTTCATCAAGTGTACCTGCACCTACAATAATTATTTGGGCTCCGGATCACCGAGAGGTGGGCAAAGTTCCCCCCGGGCCGGGTTGTGCACCCCTTTAGGGTCTTTGATGGCAAGGGGAGATCACCCCTCTTTTGTCTTGCCACCTCGTCTAGCATCGGGCTTTTCCGCACCCAGAATATACATGGCAGACATTTATTAATTAAACATCCAGCATGAGATGCATTTTAGGAATCAAAATTTTGGGCTTTTCATGAAGTGCATGGAATTGGAATGGGGAATAGGGATAGAGAGCTTATCGGTAGTGAGTCACTACCTACTCACCCTTATACAATGGATTTTTTTAAACAATTCTTGGCTCAACCAATTCACAAGAAGCCGAACGGGTTATGGGTAAGCAAAATATAATCTCAATGAAGCTTCAACATGAGTAAAATCCATTCCAATGCCATAAGATCAAAGGGAAATGGCTAAGATTAATATTCAGCACGCATACAATATCTGGGACTCCTATTACCTACTTGGACTCATACATTCTCTCAAACAAGTGGATAAGATTCAACAAGAGGCTTAAATGGAAAGAATGAGAGCCAAGAATCGGTTACCTTTAGTCTTTTGAAGAAGAAGGCAGCCACTAATGCCACTTCAGTCCTTCATGAGAGCTCCAATTTAATCCCGCATGCTCCATAGCTCCAAAATGGTTGTGCTCTATCAAGAAAGGATAAAGTCAAGCTTGGGAAAGAAGGATTCTTCCATGGGGAAAGGGTATTGCTTGCATAGACTGAGATCAAGGGGGTGTTTCCTTCCAAATGAGCACTCCATAATGCCTTCTTGCTTCCAAGAAGCCTTCAAATCTTGAGAATGAGCTCCAATGTGGCTGTAGCTTGGGGTAGGATGGCTCAGGATCTTCCCATGAAGAGCTCTTCCTGAAATTGAAGCTCTACTTCCATAGCCATGGCTGCCCACAATTGCATGTCTTCAAATCTTTCTTCTAATCTTCTTCCCGTGCTTCTTGATGGCTGAAATCTTGAGCTAGGCTTGAAGACGGACTCCCGGGGACCAAGAAAAGACCAAAATCTTCAAGATTTTTGAGCTTGATGCCAAGCTTCCATGGATACCATGGATTGCACAAGATTAGGGTTTCTTGAAGTGGAAAGAGGAGTCCAAGAGCTGAGGAGGAAGCGTTCAATGCTTTCAAAGGGACTTGCCAAGATCTAGGAGTGAGATCCACAAAGGAGAGGAGGGCTGGGGAGTTGTCTAGCAGGCCAGGAAGAAGCAGCCCATTTTTTGCGCCGCTAATTTCCGAGCTACTCCTGGAGGGTTGGGGGTGACCACCCAGCTCAGTCCTACTTGATAAGTGGCTCCTGAGCTTTAGAAAGTGAAGGGGAAAGGCTGATGCTTCATGGAAGAAGGGGGAGAGAAAGATTTGGGGATGGTTTCCTCCATGGGAGCTTGCAGGCAACTTGTGGAAGGAGGAGAGAGAAGGTCTTCTTGAAAAGTAACTGAGCTTTTGGCCTTCTCTAACTGTGCTACCCTCCTTTTTGCCCAAAACCCTTAAGAAAATTACATGAAAATTAGTGACGACCTGTCAAATTTGTCTGCCCCATCTCCAGATGTGTCCATGGTTCTTGGGAAAACTCCAAGAAAGGCTGCCATAGTCTTCAAGAGGACAGACAGCCTGCCAGAGTACTCTTGTGTACCTGCGAGAGAGATGTAACTAGAGTTTTCTAACTGTGGGAAACTGTGAGAGCCCTAAATCTATGGGAAAAGAGAAGGATCAAGGATAAAGCTCTGATACCACTTGTAATAAAAGAGACCTAACTGTCCTAACTAAGGGGAAGGAGAGAGAGAAGGACTGCACGAGAAGAGGGAGACGAGAGAGAAAGGCAAGAAGAAGAGAGAGAAAGAGGGAAAAAGGAAGAAGAAGAGGAAGGAGAAGAAGCCATGGAAGCTTGAGAAGGTGAAAAGAGAGTTTCTTGATAATTTCTATGATCTCCAAAATACCCTCTTACACCTTATATACCGTCTGTGTGACTATTATGTTCCCATGCCATGTTCCCGTGATCCCCGTTCATCACAGGCACATGAAGCCACATTGACTCTACCTTTCCAGGCTTTGCCCTAGATCCAAGGAATCCTCGTCTCCATCTTGCTATGGGTGGCGTGAACCCATAACTTCTTATAGTGTGTGGCATGTAGTCATTGTTAACTACAACATCCCTCCATGGCTTTCTATGAAGAAAGGACACCTCATCCTTAGCTTGCTCATTCTTGGATGCTACAATGTCAAGAATATGGATGCATATCTTCATCCAATAGTCGATGAGCTTAAGATTTTGTGGGACATGGAAGATATGAGTAAGCACGATGGTCGATGGTCCGCCAATATATGAGCATTATCATGTGGATCATGCATGACTTTTCTAGATTTGGAGAGTGCTTAGGTAAGTAGGCTTCTGCTCTCTTGGTAGTATCTATCATAGCTCGTTCAAGTTTGTATTCACTGGATAGAGGTGTTGGGACAGGTTTGGTTACCTCACATTATCATGCATGTCCATGTGTGGGCCACAGTTATACTCTCGAATGCCAGAACCATGAAGAAGATGGTATATCAAGGACACCCCACTTTCTTGCCGAAGGGTCATGAACTAAGGGAAGGTTTTCTTGGATGACCTCCAACACCAATGAATGCCCAAAGCTAGTATGAGCTGAAAATGGTCCAGACAGAGTCACAACCAAAGGGAATGTGGCAGTTCTCAGTATTCTACGAGTTGTCATATTGGACCCACTTGTAGATCAACCACTTGTTGGATCCCACACATATTTTCAAGAATGTGGAGAGCTTACTATGGGACCACATCACAGGAAAGAGAGACACTGCAGGGGCATGAATGGATTTGAAGGAGGTAGGCAAGATGGAGATTCTTTGGCCATAGTCGACGCATGCTAATATTTGCTTGCAACTACCTTGTGCTCCTTGGGTTTTGTCAACTAAAGAAGAGCGCATTGTGAAGCAAATTATCAAGTCTATCCGCACTTCAATGGATATGAGGCGTTCTCTCAAGTCTGTGTTTTCTAAAGATGACCAATTATCAAGGCTAAAATCCCATGATTGGCATAAGATATATCAGGTTTGTACTATGAATGGATTGTAAGAGGCCTGTGTATTTTGCTATTTGGAGTCTAGTCATTGTTCGTAATGCTTTTTCATTTGTGATAGTTTGTAATACTAATCGTGATCACATGATGCCTTACTCCAAAAATACGTGGGATGATCTACATGTTGTCAGATTTAGTGAAATGGATCTCATAAAAGGAGATCAAGACATCCTATATTGAATCCACAAGGCAGGGAAAAGTGGATACTATCTGTCTCTTTGAGAAGTACTTGCCCACCAACATGCTCACGATACAAACCCACCTCCTATTGTATCTTGTAGAGGAAGTGGAGATTGGGAGATCTATCCATACGCAATGGATGTTCTTCTTAGAGCGCTTCATGAAAACCCTGAAAGGCTTTGTGCGACAATGAGCTCAGCCAGAAGGTAGTATGACTGAAGGTTGGTTGGTGTCTGAGGTGTTAGTGCATATTTCACAATGGCTACTAACAGTGGATTCAGACAATAGTATGCTATGGTCACTGAAGGACGATGATAGATTGACCAGAGATATGGTGGTTGGAAATGGGGTAGAAAAAAGAATGGATGCGGCAATGGAGGAGAAAGTGAATCGTTTTTGTATATTGCACCATTCCTCCATGGAGATGAGGCTTGCTAGGTATGAGCAAGCCAAAAAAAATATGGAAGAAGTGCGATTTGAATTTCCACATAGTATGCGCCATCAAGAGTTTTTATATCCTGAGGGCATGGAGGAGATGTCACGGTTTATGTCAACACAATGGTTGCATGGAGCTTTGATTGCAGTGTCTTGCGAAGGGGCGTAGGTCTCAACTGAGGAGTGGGAATTCTCGATGGGGTGTAGTCCAAAGGTGACAACATGTTTAGGGTTTGTCATATCTAGATTTTATGTGCGATAACTATTTAACTATTTCAATGTACAGTACAAAATATACAGTGGGGCATGGTCTCCCGCGCAGACAACATTTCCACATGGAGCGTATTGATAAAATGTACTCCACAACAGATTACGGTATCATAATAAAGTTTGAGCAAAAGATTCAACGACAAGCAACAGATCCAAACACTGTTATAGATGAGATGGAGTATTTTAGAAACTTGCAAAGTATTATCACGTTGGATTACCATAGCTTCTCCATGATCCTATTCGATGTGCAATGGTTCAAAGTGGTACTTAAAGGAGCTGGGGCAATATTTCGATGAGATCCATCTAGATTTCTCGAAATAGATTTTGAAAAAAGATGGAAAGATTTGTGTCATACGTTTGTATTTCCAGCCCATTGTGAATAGGTGCATGAACTCATGTGTTTTTTAAATTTTATTACGACATGGTATATACTACAAAAGTTAAATCTCTCTTGTACGTGATTTTGAACAAGTAATTTTCTATTCAAACACTCGATAACCTCGATGGTGGTATATTGTACCTTAGGCTCCCCAAAGTGGAGAGTATATGATGAAAGTAATATTCCCATCATAGATTAGGATAGTATACAAATAGAGGGGTCGATATTGCAAGGGGTGGAGGCTGCCAAAATCTTGGAGCATGTAGAGGAGCCAGAATCAGATAACAATGATGGAAATACAAGAGTCCAAGAATTCTTTGAGAACGAGGTAGACTCATCCTTTTGTGGTGACTTATCTATTGACCTTTCAGTGTATGTGAAGTTGTGTCAGGAGATTGACATGGGACCATAGGGTACTTCATACTTGGAGAATCCATCTACTCAATTCATTGATGAATCGCTTATAAGGGTACATAAGATATGTGTTTTAAGTAAGATCAGTTTTTAAATATTTATATTGCTGTGCTTTGCTTGATTTATATTGATTATGATAATATCAAATTTTTTTCTATGCAGGTGACCTTTGTGGATATTTGGATCCGCAAAATGAGTCGAGGAATGAGTGACGAGGAGCTACAGGAGATCTTCACACATGTCTCCAGATCAGATGGCTCAATTCAAAGATATGACAAACTAGGAGCTTTCTCGAACACCATCAAGCTGTTTTGTTAGATCTACTTTGATGTGCTCTGATGCTTTGGTTTCCTGTAGATGAGGTTGAAACTCAAGACTTGGGTTGGATGGGGGAAGTGGTTCTGTGGGATGCTTTGGAGACATGGATGCAGTGAGCCCGTGGTCGGCTCGGATGGTGCTACTCCTCGCTCTCATGCAAGTTTGAGAGAGCATGGCTTAGGTGGTTGTGGTGGAGGTACCAATGCAATGAACTGGTCTCGTCGTTCTGTGGGATTTGCATCACCTATGGGATTTGTCACACCTATGGGGATGACTACTCCAGACCCTCCACAGTCGTCCGTAGGTGGCACCCCTATGGATTCTACTCGGAGAGATACTACCCTCGTAGGTACACCAGATGTACATGGGTCTCCTAGATATATCCAAGAGCGTGGTCACAGGTGGGAGAGGACACATATTAGGCATACCTTAGAGGGATATGGATACCTTGTAGATAATAGGACAAGACTTGTCATCATGAATAATAAGAGAAGGAGGGTGATGGATCCCATGAGAGAATTGTGCCAACAAGTTTTTTGGCATAACATCTTGGATCATTGGAAGAACATACCAGAGAGGAGTAAGGACTACATAGTAGCATCCTTGCATGAGGAGTTTCTGATATCCACCGCAGTAGATAGGTTTTCCACAGGCTAGATGATGGAGTGCATGAGTGCATACATATCACATAGACGATTGAACGCATGCAAGGCACTTAAGTGTAGGACCTCAAAGCCTGAGTAGCTAGATGAAGATGGTTGGTGCTGACTCAAGGAGAAGACTAGAGATTCTCCAAGATGTTGAAAACAGTAGCGCGAGGCGATGAGGGTATGATTGGAGGTAGGAGTGGTCTATCATCTTGGGAGTAGTGGTCACAGGACTCATCTGGAGGACTTTGTAAGTTTTTCTTTTGTTCTGCTTGCTTTTTTTTTGCAATATCCCTGGTGCTGACAATTATGTTTCTAATAGTTGTATTTTATTTTCTTTGCAGCACTCCATTACAAACCACGATCCTGCCAGCCTAGAGACTTAATATGTAGAGAGACACGGTCTCACTGCATTGATCGACCGATTGTATGGATGCGGCAGCCTAGTAAGTCACTCATCTTTCTTGTCTGTAGTTACTAATTTTAATTAAAATACATTATTGTATAGTGGACTGATGTGTTGCTGTTTCTTTTTTTGTAGAGTCTGTTTGATGCTCCTTTGTAGCGAGACGAGCTTTCGGATGGCGAGGATCTATAGCTCACCCTTGGATCTGTGGAGCGCACATCCTCTTCTTTTTTGGTCATGTGATTTATGTAAGCATTTTCTATGCATTATGTTATTATCATCCTTTGTATCTTGCCATGATTCTACCGTCGCTTTTATTATGCGATCTTGTATTTATTTTATGTATCAGTCTTATGGATTTAAGTGCACTTTTCCTTCATTTTGACAAGCATTGTACACTTTATTGTAACTCTTTTGTATTAGTGTCGCAAATTTACTATACGCATCGCTATTAGAGTCGCAAATCATCACTATTTGTGTCGCATTTGCGACACTAATAGCAACGCATATAGTGACTATTCTATGGCATGCCACTAATACTAAAAACTTTTGCGATGACCGGGGAAAATTTTTTTATGAACATTTTTCTTGCTTTAAATGTCATGAGCGGCCTGTATCTTGTAGTGCGAGTCTTCGCAAACAAGTCAATGAGGTAAGATTCGATAGCTTCCTATAGTGCAAGGAGCACTTATACAGTCTAGTGATCGAGCTCTTACAAGCCTAATTCATTTGGGAAGTGCCTCCTGTTATTCTTAATCAATATGTCATCCATAATCTCACGTACTAGCTTTTGGAATGGAGCCTTTGGTATCAGTAGAGGTGCGTGGTCTTCTGGTAATAGCGGATCTCATGAAGACCCAATGTGCCTGGCCTCCATCAATGTACTTGCAATGCTAGAGTGGTGGTGATGGTGGAGCTAGGGGAGGGGGCCTCTGCATGGGATTTCTAGGGGGTGTCTCCAAGTTACTTGCTTGGCGCATGCCATGTCTTCTAGGAGAGAAAACTCAAACTCAAAAGTGAAATATGTAAAATGATGTTAAAATTTTAACTTATATTCAAACTTTTTAAAAATGCTTAAATGTGAATTAATGTATCCACACTTTGAAAAAATATGACTAGTGATCCGATTGACATGAAATTTTACCTATTTTACCTATGAACTCTTGTAGGACGCATCAACTACAAAAAAAAAACTTGGCCCCATCAGAAGCATGTTAGGATACCTATCCATAGGCTCACATTTGGGCCCCAAATGCAAGCCTCCTGACCCAAATTCAAGGCCCTAGACGCAAGCCTCCAGATAGGTGTCCTAGAGGCTTCTGATGGAGCCACTTTTTAATCTCCATGAGTTTTTATGATGCCCGGCATGTGGGTGAAGTTTCACTAGATTTCAATTTATGAAATTGATGGTTCAATCATTTTCTGAAAATGCATTAACTAGATTATTCTTTACTGATAACAGAAAAACTCACCACCGAGTGTGCGCAGCTGCATATTAAATGTGTTGTTAATCAAACTATATGAAACATTGGAAACTTAAAAATTCACAAAAAATTAGTCATGGATCAAATGGAATATCGAATATCAGATATAGTGTTGCTATTAGAAATATTGGATATAGTGTTGCCAAACTTCTAAATGCAGTAAAGATATAGTGCATCGATCCATGTACAACTAATCACTGATGTGTGCGTAATTGTGCCTTTAATTTATCCGCAACGAAACTACTTTCAAAATTGGAAACTCGAAAATACGCACAATGCAAATCATGGTGAAAATAGAATATCACATATCAGATTTGACATTACAAAACCATGAAATATATGGCATATAGTGCATCACACCAAGTACAACTAGAGCTATGCAAAATTTAGCTCCATTTTGCAAGCCACCACTATCAAATACTTGAAGGTCTACTGGAAAGATAACCCAAAACTAAGCTCCTTACAATCCACAACCAAACCTAAGCTAAAAACATAGATCTAATTATAAGGTAGCTTCTCAAAGCATATTTTTGACATTAAGATTAAATGCATCCTTGTTATTACGGATCCTACAAACAAGAAGCATATCTACGGGCTTAATAGTGATACGTCGAGAATGAATGCCTAAAAGTTGGAAATCTTGGAGAGCAAGCAAGGCTTGGCTTTGACCATTGCCCCATATTCCTTGCCTGGTTCCTTGAAAAGAACTTGTGATGATGCCCTAAGTGCAGATCTTGCAGTATTTCTTGCACCAACCTAGAGAATGGTGCCTTAGGAATAATCAGGTTGGCACTCTTCTAGAATTTCCTTATCTCACATAGTGTAGTTGTGCTTGGTCTCCATCTTCAATTCTTATGTGTTGGAGGATATGTATTACTAGTTGGAGCAGTAGTGGGAGGTGAAGAAACTGGAGCATGTGGACCACCATTTTTGGATAATGGGGAACCATCATTATTGATCGCACTATAGCCACCATTGTTGGCCACCAGGGGACCTTGTCACTCATAATACTCTCACTAGATTTGGAAGAGTGTTGAGCTCTTGCTCTTGCTCTTGCTCTTGCAAGTGCCTTCTTGATAGGAAGCTTGGAATGTGCCATGGTGGTGATAATGAATAATAGAAAGGTGGAGGGTAGAGTGAAGAGTAATGGTAAAAAATGAAAGGAGAGACTTGACTTAAATACAATTTTTTAACTTATTGTGGTGTAAATGAACTTTAAAATTATCATTTCATTTCATTTCTCCATCCCATCCCTGCCTCTCTCTGTCTCCTACCACCCCCCTTATGCTCATGTCTCTCTCTAGGCGAGTAAATGTTCCAAGGTTTGGAATTTTCAGATCTTTGTCTTAGGATTTCGAAATCAAATTTTCATAATTAAAAAACTTAGTTTGAAATCGACTTTGAAAAACATAGTGACAAACCTTCAATTTTTTAAAAAAAAATTACAATACATCTCATCTTAAAGATAGGAGTATTGATGTATCATATCCTTAGTACCTGTGCTCTCTCACGGACTCTAAATGCATCAAAAATATTATATTTATCTAGGTCCTCATTTCTTGCCATCTCTATCTTGGGTTACCAACCATTCTACGTGGCGTTGTCTAGCTGTGCTATTTTCATATCTTGCTTTTCTCACTTTGTATATTGTCGAGAGGTTTTGGATTTCTTTTCTTGTCCTCGTATCATATCTCTAATCTCCTATACCACCATTGTAATAATTACCTCATATAAATGGAGTCATTGATGCCACCTCCATGATTAGTTTCCTTTTGAAAAGCACATTGAGCTTTCTAATGAGATCGTTTCATGCCTTGAGTTGACCATATTGCCAAATTTCCTTGATTTGCAAAGTATGGACTATGTGCTTCAAGTATATGCTACATAAGAGGAGAGATTAGAAACACAAACGAATTCGAAATGATGTTTTTTTTTGTAGTGGAGAAAATACTGATCATGTAGTGTGTTGTGTTGTTTGTAATCCATCGCTCCACCATGGACTTATGAAATTTAGCAACTGTCTCTTTAAATGTATAGCCATCACCATTCTTAAACCTCAACTTTTGTAGGAGAGCTACTAATCTATCTAGGTGTATCCACACTTCTGCCTTCACAAGCCTCATTAATCTCCCATTGTTCCAATCCAAAATAGCAAGATACAACTTTTTCCATGCTTTATACTTCTCTGGTTATTTTACGAGTATATTGCCTTCCTCATCTTGAGGTGGAGATATAAACTTCCTAGCCTTGGGTCTTTCAAAGCAGGGTTTACAAGGGATATTTCCACTCTTGCCCAATTTTTCATCGTCCTTTTTAATTTCTACTTGTCTCTCGTGCAATCCAACTTCAGAGAGGATTTGTTTTGCCTTCTTGCATGTAGCATCAGCTTCTGATGTAACAGCTCCGTAGTAGAAATACACATTTCGCATGAATAACCTCTTAGTAGGGATGATATTTTTTAAAAAATTAGGCAAATGTTTTTATTATTCCCTCCTTCCCCCAGCCGACTGTCATGCTGGGGGAGACGGAGGGAATGGTGGATGACTAATCATCCTTGTTGGATGCTTTGGAGGGAGGAGGCTCATGCGTGAGGACACAAAGGAGAGGGAGGATCCCCCTGCCCCCCTATTTAACCAGAAGGCCGCTGTCGTGAAGGAAGGTAGGAGGTACGAGGGCCAAAAGGAGGCGCTGCCATACGATGCCAGCGGCTGCCGTGAAGGGACGAAAGGGAGGACTGTGGGCTGTCAATATCCGTGCGCCGCCCTACAAGAGTGAGGTCGCCTCCTTACCGTGCTCTGGATGAAGGCTGGGATGCCATGCAGCCAACGGGAGGCACTGCCTTCATTTTTCGTCATCGATGGCTCTCCCCCCCTTCCCCCCCCCTCGTAATCTTCTGGAAGTTCAGAAGCTTTCAAGGGGGGGGGCCTCCTTAGCCCCCCTTCCTATACCTTATTATCTCCCCCCCCCCTCCCCGGTTTTAATCCTCTTAAGGCCCTTTCACCCCCCTTCTTGTGCCTTTTCAAAACCCTTCCATACCCCCCCGTGATTTAACCTTTAAGCCCTTTCTTATGGGCTTCAAAAACCTTTTCACCCCCCATGTCTTATCACCCCCCTTATCCCTTAAGCCTTTAGGCTTTAAAGGTCTTGTCACCCCTCTTATCCCTTAAGCCTAAACACCCCCGTGTTTATCCCTTAAACCTTTAGGCTTTAAAGGTCTTATCACCCCTCTTATCCCTTAAGCCTTTAGGCTTTAAAGGTCTTATCACCCCCTTCGTATTTTATAAACCCTTAAGCCCCTTTTCCTTGGAACCACACCCCCCATGTGTTAACCCTTAAACCCTTTCCTTGGCCATCCTGAAACCACACCCCTACCCCCCCCCGGTGTTAATCCCTTAAATCCCTATCCCTTGGCTTTAGAACCACCCCTCCTTCCCCCGTGTTTAAACCTTCCCTAGCCCCTCCCCTTGTGGTGTATTGAAACCCCTTTCCTCTAAGTTTGACCTAAGGGTCCTTCGACCTTACTTATAACCTTTACGGTTATTATTTTCCCTTGGTACTCTCCCGCACCTTGTGTCTTTTCACACCTTTCTATCCCCATTCGTGTGAGTCCTTACAAAGGCCATTAAGTCTTTCCCATGGCTTAATAGGTCTTAGTTGTGAAAGATTCTAAACACCCCCTTTCGAACTCCCGACTCCAAGGAGGAAGCCTTCTAAAACTTCTTTCGACAGATGGTGCAAGTTATTGCGAAAAAGAGCCACGGTGGAATATCAAAAAGAGGTTGTTAAGCTGTTTCCACGACATAAATGCCTCCTAAGAATGTCCAAGGCACAACCGCGGGAGGATCATCTCCGAGTATCCACGTGGATATCTCACCTCAAACCCAAGTTTTCCTTCCTAAATTATTATTTGATATTGTTGTAATTCAATCTTGCAAGGTTAATTGTTAGAAATAGGATATATTTTTGTCCTAGATGCTCACGACGAAGGAACTTAGTCGTTAATACTTTTAATGAAACATGCAAAATAAAGAAAGCATAAAAGCATTTCTAGCAAATAGCTTATGCATTGAAATGAATTATAAGATTAGATTATTATCCATTAAAATAGTATACTTCGATGAAGCCTAGAAGTATAAATTGCATCTCGCACTATTAACCCATATCGCAATGCATCATCATGGAAAGTGCAAAGCATGAAACGACTTTTACGATGAATAAACTTTATGAAATTATCATTGTCAAATCCATAAATTAGCAAGAAAAAGGTTACTTATTTAGCATGAATTTTGTTCGCAAAGAAAAGGGAAGATTAGTTGAAATTAACCTAACCTATGCCTGACCTCAAACCGACAAGTTAGGGTTGAAAACTCAATTTACGCATAGTCAATGAATCATGTGGAAGTAATCTCGAAATTATCTTCTAGAGTTAACCAAATTGGCATAAACCTAAAACACCTAAGCCACGGAGTACTCGTTGGAATAATTTAAAGAAACTCCTATACCTTAAATACTTGTCCACATTCACTGAATGTAGAGACAGTGAAATGTAATCGTAAAGTGTGCTAGGATTTGTCCCTGAGAATCTCACAAAGATGAAACTTGGAAACCCTAGGTCTAACGACATTAGCGTAAAAGAACTTGAAACAGATTGTCTGTGACTCTATAGACTCATAGTTCGATGCAGCACTTACGTAACAAGTGCAGAGTCATATGATCTTGTGATTGGATCACAAAAGAATGGCCAAATTCTCGCAATGAGGTTGGCAGATCCTTACACAAGTTATCTTGCAAGAGGATGAATACTTTAGTATCCTTCTTGAGTAAGGAAGACTAATTGAACTAAAGACCAACCGATAAACTGAAGTACCCAATGAATATAGGTTTGACCAAGTTGGGTTAATAGGGTATGCTCTGACCCAGGATATAGGGGATCTTGCCAAGTTGCAAGATGCCAAATTGCAAGTCATCCCGGATTGAGTGCTGGATGCATTCGTAAGGAAGGATTCACTCCTTAGCAGTTTGCCAACAAAAATGATCAATGGGAATGTTTGTGCTTGTTATAGATTTTAGAGCACTGTTTGGCTTTGTTTGATCAATGAATTAAAAGATAAATGGATATCTATACTTCAGGTTGAAGGCCTAAAGGGAGAGGCAGCTTTAGTTAACCCCGACTGTCTGCCTGACCCTAACTAAGGGGGTTGTTAACCGCGCTGAGAAAGTGGACCAAACCTGCCGTGAGAGGTCTCTCCGTTGAGCAGCAGGAGGATGCTTGGGTGCCAGGGGGAGCTCTGGCCGTAAATCGCTCACCTTTCGGGCCCTGCACAAGAGGCTAACGTGACTCGGGATTGGATCTCGAGGCCCGCATACTAGTCTACGGGCAGAAACTTGGATTAGTGATCCCTGTGGATTGCTGGATAGCCTTCAGGCAGATTGTAGATAAGCCTACGAGCTGGACTCTTTGTATTTCAAAGATAAATATGATAACCTGTTAATAAGGAACTTGTCTGATATTGTTTTTCTATGTCAAGTGATAAGGTTACGTGAAGAAACCATTGCCTCACGGGTTAATTAAAGAAGCTGGTTGTTACATGTCCAACTAATATGTTAGGTAATTAAATAACTAAAACAACCCGAGGAAAGTGCGGAGGATGGGCCATAGGTCCGTCCTACGGATGGGTGGTCCCGGTTGGCCGGAAACTTTTCTCAAATTCACGATGGAGAGCAGGAAGATCGTCAAAGAACACGAACAACTAAAGCATTGACCTAGAGTTAAGAGTGAACTCAATTTACGTTGTTTTAGGGGAACGGAATGGGACTATGCCTTATGGCAGAGAGGTTGAGCTTTGCATCCCTCTCGTTTCCCATTCTCCTTGAACCAAGTGTAGTGTGAATTCGCTTCATACCTGGCATTTTTGCGTAAAGTAGTTCGCTTGGATCTAACGCTAGTTGCTGTTAGGAAATGACCAATAAGGAAAAACCCTAATTCAAGTTGATCCTAAGTGGGAACGGCCGGAATACTTCTGCTATGTGGCAGACGCGGAAAGCCTAGATCGCAAACCCCGTAACATTCCATGGGAGTGGCGGGCGGAGCTTTCTAGACATCCTTTCCAATGGACTGCTAAGACGTATCCTGAAGATGCAAGCCAACACGTTACAATTGGTATCAGAGCCAACCAACAACGGAATTGTTTTATGAAATCTTAATAAGAAGAAGTAAAGAAAATGTTGATGTTCCAAACATTTCCTTACCTTCAATTACGAAGCGTGGAATAAGTTTTTAGTATTTCAAATCATGTTTATGACAGCAATGCATTCTCTGCATTATCGACAAAGGGTTGAGATGATGAACATCTTGGAGCAAATCTATAATCCATCACCCTTGTACATGGAACGAAGATGGACGGGTGCTTCAAGAATCTACTATATAGCCGCCCATCGGTTTGCTTATCTATAAACCAACCTAAAGAGGATCAAGTGGTTGGAAGACCTGAGAGTCGTGAAGTTGTTCATTCTTGTGGAAGCTCACGTAAACTCAACTTTACATATTTGAGGTCAAGGGTTGAGATGAACTCATATGTATATGAGGAAGTAACCCATGTAATCCCCGGTGACAGGATTAAAGTGTTGGGCTGCCATGAGAAGAATGGATTCCAATGGAAAGGATATCCTGAACTTCCAATGATTTACCGATTCCTGAAAATCCATGACCCGAAACCATACTACTATACAGTTCCTGTAGATAAATGTAATACAACGTTGTTCTCCCCAAACTAAATGTAATAGTTGACTTATCATCGCAAGAAATGTTGTATTCCGAAAGGACTATGCCCATATAAATACAAATAAGACTTCCTTTTATCAATGACTGATTGTGCATGAGAATTGATAAAAGGTTAAGTAGCTACATTGCTTGCATGATAGCAAAATTGAAGATGTAATATAAATCAATAACAATTATCGTATAATAACATTAAGAAACCTTTATCCAGGCACAATCCCACGTACAGGTTCCTATTTCGCCTCCTACATCAAGTATTGCTGTAATCCAGGAGAAGAAGTTTCTTCTCAAGCAGACCAAGCCACCCGAGTTTGACGGGAGAGGCAGGTTCGTCCAAGCTGATGATGAATTTTGGATTGAATCCATGGAGGATTACTTCGAAGTAGCCGGAACTACACCCACCAACAATCAGGCTATGCTCGCCAAGCTAAAGCTCACCGGGGCAAAGCCAGGCTTTGGTGGAAGCAATGGTGCAGGGATCAAGGGATTGCGGAGGGATCCGTTACCTGGGAGAAGCTCAAGAAAGCTGTGCAAGGAAGATACCTACCACCTGTATATCGCAAGCAGAAAATGAATGAGTTCTACGAGCTAAAACAGCTACGGCTTACGCTGTCATATTGCTGTGCATTCGAGGTGTGAAAACCACCCAAAAGTTGTGTGTGTGATTTGATACTTTGTACATACTTGGTTGTTGTGTTTACATTTATTTTCTGCGTATGAGTATAGTGGAGAGAAGTTTGGAGGCATAGTGGTGAGCATGAAGGGATGCTTTCAGTCTATGTTGAGCAGGGTCAAGGAGAGAAGACATTACAACTATACAAATAGATGCAAGAGGAGGGCATTTTCTCAAATCAGTAGACATTTAAGATCACATTTCAAGCATGTGGTGCCCTCATTGAGAAGGAAGATGTTATGAGCATGGATGGGAAACCAAGAAAAGTTTCTTGGGAAATTTTCCGACCATTACATGCAGATGCTCACGAGAAAGGGCTTCTTGCTGATGAGAAGGTTGGGTATGATTTTGAAGGGGGATCTCTTGCAAAATTTCGATTAGCCCCACAGGATTACCCTCGGTTTCACATGCCAATCACTGGAGTCATTGGAAAGAATATCATGGTGCCTGGTCATCTGAACACGGTCAATCCTATTGCTGTGAATAGCAAATACTGCAATGTTTTCACAGACAATAAGCATGTAATCAATATTGTCAACAGAAAGGAATTTGGAAAGGTTTTGGTTTATGTAAGGATCTTCTCGCAGAAAAGAAAGTTGATTGCTTAAGATGGTTTTTGTGGCAATTGGTGCAACAATGGTGGGAAGCATTACTTTCACTAGAAATGAAGAGGACTATTTTTGAAAGGGCTTAATGGAGAGGAGTGTAGAAAAACACGGAGGGGGGAAGGTCGTTGTTTTTTTTTGAAAAGGCGAAGTTTTTTTAGGAGGAGAGAGAGAACATGGTGATCATCAACTGGTCTGAGAAGAAGGAGGGGAAAACAGAGATAATACGAGGAGTCCTGTTTATAGACGGGAGAGGGATAAAGTTGACGAAGGCTGAAACAAAGAGAAGTGGAGTTGAAGGAAGGAAGGATGTGATGAAGAATCTAATGTCGAAGATGAACGCAAGGTAACAATGAATCATCAGCGAATGACAGATGAATGGAACAAGTGAAGACAAGGAGGGTGACTAGAAGACATGAAAGAAAAAGCTGCAATTGGCGTTCTGCAGAAGACGATGTAGGAGGATGCGCTTTGAAACCATAGCACCACACATTGTGGCAACAGTGAAAGCAGCAGGAGACAAAGCGACGACGAGGTCAATGTTCCAGTGGAGTCGACTATCATCACAATACTAGAAGATCACAGAATGGACAGTCCTGATAAAGGCGAAGTAGCTTCAGCGCCACTTTGGATGCCTTGCCAACCTACTCAACATACAGTACTTTAGTTGGAGGAGAGGACAATAAAAAATAAGAAATTGAAGCCTTATCAGATTGCAAACAAAGGGGACGATGAGGCTGCAGACGTAACCGTGAGCTTGAAGAAGACAACCCTGCTTCTGTTGGCAAGCTCAAAGAAGTCAACTCTGATGTAGCTTCTGAGGGCATGTACTCAAAAGACTCTGTGCTCGCTTCAGGAATTCACGGTATTGATACTGTGAAAGGAGGGAAAAAGAGCCACTTTTCATCCCATGAGTTCTTCTATCTGTAAGCTGAGGCGGCTATAATTACCACTTTTATAATCTTCTCTGCGGAATCAGCCACTGGCTCTCTTGAAAGCGACGGCCAATAACAGGTCCAGACAGGAAGCCAGAAAGCGATTATTTCTCCATAGAGCAGAGAAAGGATCCACAAGCAGGCCAAGAAGGCGGTGTGCTTCCACAGGACGGGCATCTCCCCTTTCCTGGGAGAGGAAGCAGTCCTCTGATCGGCAGCGGCTGCATGCTTCATCTCCAGGGCTGTAATTGAGCAAGATGATTGACTGAACTCTAAATAGAACTGCCATCTTCTTCAAATTGAGATACTCTACAGCAGCATATGTTGACTCCTGTCTTTGCCTCACCTGTGACAAGAGTATAGCTCTGATGTTTGACAACAACAACTACACATGCTACTCAATTCAATGTATCTAAGAGAAGGATTGCACCGATGTGCTAACTGCAAATTCTATGTTGATCACTGCATACATACGATTTTTTTTGTCAAAAGGATTTGGTCTAGGAGGCTCAGGAAATATAGGAAATGAATAAGATTCATTCAGTGACTTTCAACACATAGAAGGCAATTTTCCACCTGGTAGAGATACTCTTATATGCATCCATTCTGTTTGCATCACTAAGTGAAAACTTGCAAGAGGGAGTTTTACCCAACAAAGCCTTCTTCAGTGCCTGCCATAAAACAGGTGGTTTCTAAAAGTTGTATCTTCCCAACTGATCATCATCATAGGAGACAATTGCAGTCATATCAAGTTTGGAACTGAAACTAAGTATTGCTAGGACATGATTGTTGAAAATATTCTTTTGCTCAATGCACATTATGTCGAAGTTGCTATTGCAGATTTGTATTCATTCACTTGATTGATCTTCCATCTTGAAATTAGTCAAGGTCCTCTGTGGTTGCGACATTGCTTTCCAAAACCCTTCCACATCTTTGGTGAACCCGACGTGAAAGCGTCGCAAAAATTTCAGGATGGGAGATACTTCAGCCTCTCTTTCAGCCTCTTCTAGGATTTCGGCTGCGTCCTCTACTTCAGCTCCATCAATGACTGCTACGTCAAGTACTTCAACAGAGGATCTAAAGCAGGTTTTACATAATATGTCCATGTATATGCAGCTCCAAAATCAGTAGACACAATTGTATATGCAGCAGCAACAACAATTGCATCAACAGCAGTTGTCTCAGCAAAGGCAACTCTATTCGGAGCAGGAGAATGCAAACAGCGCAACTAAAGCGATTGAAGCAATTGAGAATGAGAAGAAGCTGTTTGATGGCCATAATGTTTCAGCATATTTGAAGACATATGAGATCAAGATGGGGATTTTTGGTGTTCCAACTGGACTTATGAGTAAGTACTTCCTTCGTCTTGTCACACCCGCTTTGAGGGCAAAAGTGACTGATCTTTTTATTCAAAATACACATTGGAAAGATTTTAAGAAGGCCTTGAAAGAAGAATACTTCCTTGAGGACTTTGGTATGGCTACTCGGCGGTCATTCCGAGAGTGGGTCTACATGCCAAACAAAGGTTTAGCTGCTTCAGAGTTGATTCGAGAACTTGAAGAAAGGTATAGTCAGCTTGATGCCATTGAACAAAGAGCATTGGATGTTGAAAAAGTTGAGCTTTTCTTGCAAGCTGCAGACCCTGCTCTTCAGGAAGAGTTGGGTGAGCTTCTTGAGGATCGCACGAAGCCTATGGGTCTTAAAACGGATTGGCAGGATGCCCAGGATGCAGTCTCGACTTTGACCAAGAGGAGGATATGGAAGACTCGCCTACAGAATGGTTCCATGACAGCTACACCATCATCTGCTCTTATGCCTGCTTCTATCCTTGTTATTTCTTCTCCTCCTCAGCCAGTTTCTTGGCCTATGCCAGTGCCTACTGTTTCCACTCCACCTATTCCTCCTGTTCCACGACCGATGTCTACACCTTTTGCTCCAAAACCATCCGCTCCATCGGTGCCTACCTCTCTTGATGACATAATCAAAGGCATAACAGATTTGACACTTGAGTCAGTTAAAGCGGAGTTGGTGGGAAAGTTGAAAGAGCAGTTTGCTTCAACTGTGCCTACTACTTCTTCTAGTGCTCCTACTGCACATAGAAGTGCTCCTAGTGCACCTAGGAGAGATCGGAGATGTATTTGGTGCGATAGTACGGACCATCAGCATTGCAAGGATTGTGAATCTTTTCAAGATGCAAGGAGGAAGAATTTGGTATATTGGGGACAAGATGGTAAGATTTGGTTGACTGAG
Source organism: Lygodium microphyllum (assembly GCF_053477565.2). Lineage (NCBI taxonomy): Eukaryota > Viridiplantae > Streptophyta > Polypodiopsida > Schizaeales > Lygodiaceae > Lygodium > Lygodium microphyllum. The sequence goes on along the minus strand of NC_141140.1, from coordinate 39,599,037 downwards.
ACAGGAGCTCCACTTGCTACCAACTTTGGTAAAGGTGGAATGAAGAAGTTAGTGGATGACATGGCTGCGCGTACTTCTTATGTGACAGCTAGAGGTGATGCTTCTGCATATGGAGTCCAGATTGAGAAGGGATCAGAGACTCAGTCAGCACTATGGACTTATGCTATGGAGACTGCAAACAAGGGAAAAATTCAGCAAACTGTTTTGACTAGTGCAGGCTCTATCATCAGATCACAGACAGGTTGGGATTCGCCTGTTGACAGGTACTCTATTTATGCTTATTTGGCTAAGTCTCATGGAGCAGATGTACTTGTTGAGGAGAAGCATAAGAGGGATGAAGAAAATCCAAGTGCAGCTAAAAAGACTAGAGGGGGTGAGTTTGTTACTCCACCTACTGTAGGACCGTCTTCAAGACCAGGGCCAGATCGACAGATGGAAGATGCTCAAAAGAGAGAAAAGAGGCAAGAGCCTAGAGAGAGAAAGTAGCCAGGATTTAGATTGATGTTCGATATTGAGACATCTACGGACATGAAAAAAATCTTTAATGACAAGATACTTGGCAGTGAGGTGACTTTCACTATTTCTGAGGTTTTGGGCATCTCAAAAAGAGAGTTTCAGGATCAGTTTCAAGAGGTCCTGAAGAGGAAAAGACATGCATTGTCAACAACTGATACACAGGGAGTTTTGATTGGGGAGTTGGATGAGGATGAGGATGAGGTTATGGTTGATAATGCTTCTATTTTTCCGCAGGTAGAGAAGAGGGTTCAACCTATGCATTATGCTAAAACTGATGAGCCTGTCTTGATACCGCGTAGTCACTTTTTGCGGAGCCATTGGGCTAGGGCAACTACAGAGATGATGGTAAAGATTGGAGAGAAACAGGTGCCTTATGTTGCATTGGTGGCTCATGGTTCAGAGATTAATCTCATAGTTCGTGGAGTTTATGAGAGTAACAGATGGCCTATGGATGTAGAGCATGGGTGGCGTATGAGAGCCGCCAAAAACACTGCAGGTGATTTGTATGCTGCTTGTCCCAGTGTCAAGGTTTCTATTGGTGATGTAGAGGAGGATTTCCATTTCTTTGTACAGGATTCATGCTCTTATCCCATAATTCTTGGACAGCCATTCATCACAGAGATGCGCATGGAAACAAAGGTAATGGATGATGGATCTGCTTATGCACTGATTCGCAGTAAAGATGGCATGAGAGCAGTTCAGTTTATGACTGTGTGTGTGAACCATGCTAGAAACAGGAATACTCTCAGAGATGCACCTTTGCCCACTATGAGGGATTCGGGTTTTCATTAGGTACCGCCGTTTCGCGAGACAACGGTGGTACAGAGCAAAGGAGATTGGAGTTCTCGCCTCCTGGTAGCATTGTTTTCTCCTCCGGTTTTGTTGGGATTTCAGCAAACAGTTCGATGAGCTATCAGAAGATTTCTAGGTTGCCTAGAGCTGCCAGACAGTACATATGCAAGAAGGAGAAAAATTTGAAAAATGCAGGAATTTTAGAGGATGAGGAGCACATAGATGGAATGTATGACAGTGTGATTTCTGCAGATACGATGGAAGAGATGGAAGATATGTTGAAAACTGATATGCAAAATTGTCACAGTAATGTATTAGTGCAGTCCCTGGAGATGTTTCATGAAATTGCAGATTTTGTGTCACAGATTGAGTTAGAGGCTGAGGTAGCTCAGCAAAAAGTGTTGAGTGCTGAAGAAATTCACCAAACAAAGTTTCCAGCTAGTTATGATCAGCTTTCAGAGACAGAGAGGGCTGAAAACTTTCAGCCAACAGAGTTTACTGCTGAAATATTTCAGCATCCAGAGTTTAGGGTTGTTTCTATGCAGTCCATAGAGCAGAGGGCTGAGGATATTCAGCCATTGGAGTGCACAATTGCTGATTTACAGCAAGATTTGAGTAATGCAGAAGAGCATAATGAAGCCAGGGTTGACACGAAATACAAAACTATGGATAAGAAGGGGAAGACGGTAGCTGTACCGCTTCCACCTGACAGTGATCAGCAAATAGAGAGGGCTGCTAAACAGCCAATTTTGAGAAATCCGAAGCATATTGGTCATAAATTTTCAGCAGAGACTCTTGCTGAATTGAAAATTGGAAATGGGGATTTCTTGCTACCCATAGAGAAGCAATGCTTTCAGGAGATGCTTGAGCGACATGGAAGGGGATTTGTTTTTTTCTCGCATGAGATTGGATGTATGAATCCAGATATTGTTGCTCCTATGGTCATTTTTACTATTCCTCATATTCCATGGAATCTCCAACCTATTCCAGTGCCTAAAGCACACCTGCCAAAGCTGATTGATTTATTGAATGAGAAAATCAGGATGGGAATTCTTGAGCCTTCATCTGCGCCATACTCAAACAGGTGGTTTACAGTTCCAAAGAAGAATGGTACTCTCCGATTTATTCAGGACATGCAGCCAGTTGAACAGAGTTACTATCAGGAATGTTGGTATAGGTCCAGTTGTGGATGAGTTTGCAGAAGCATTTGCTGGACGTGCCATCTATTCTTTAGGTGATTTGTATTCAGGATATGATCAGTTTCAGTTGGCTTTGGAAAGTAGGGACATAACCACCATGAGAACTCCTATTGGGCTTGTCAGGATGTGTACCTTGCCTCAAGGTGCCACTAATTCTGTTGCGCATATGATGAATGCCATGCATAAGGTCCTTCGTGATTACATACCTCAGCTTACTATGCCTTTCTTGGATGATGTGCCCATTAAGGGGTGTGCAGAAGAAGAGAAGAATGAGATTCTAAATGAGCAGGGATGCAGATACTTTGTGGCTAATCATATTTCAGCATGTGAGAAGATTTTGGCCAGGTTAGAAGAAGTGAACTTGACACTTTCAGGGCAAAAATCTGTTTCTGGAGTGAATGAGGTTGTCATTGTTGGACATATGTGTGGATATTATGGCAGAAAACCCTCACCTGATAAGGTGAATGCTATAGGCAAGATTGCGGAGTATTGTTCTACCACTTCAGAGGTACGGAGATTCATTGGAGCTTGTGTGTTTTATATGATTTGGATACCTCATTTTGCACACATAGCATATTGTTTATATCAGCTGCTTTGAAAGGGGCAGAAATTCTATTGGGATGAGAGCCACACTAGAGCCATGCGAAATTGAAGAAGTTATTGCAGAATGCTCCTACTCTCAGGAAAGCGGATTATAATTGTGGAAAGCCTATTGTATTGATAGTTGACACTAGTCCAATTGGCATAGGTTGGGCTGTGGGTCAAGATGATGCAGATGGAAATAGGTATGCTATTCGGTTTGGGGCGAAAGTCCTAAACGAGAGACAGAGGAGATATCCGCAAATCAAGAGGGAGCTACTGGGGATTGTCACGGCTCTCAAATGTGACAAGGAGTACTTTATTGGAGCTTCAGTTGTGGTAGAGACAGATAGCTTGCCATTGATTGGTATGATCACGAGTTGCTCTACTCCGGATATAGCTATGCTGAGATGGATTGCATACATCAAGTCATTAAATCCGGAATTTAAACACATAGCAAGGAAGGATTATCCAGTGGCAGATATGCTGTCTAGAGCTAGATATGATGATGAGGAAACTCTACTTGCAGAAGAGGATGATGTAGAAATTTTAGCCACTATGGTTGAACATGTTTGTCATGTCTATGATATTGTGGCTTTTATAGAAGAACTCTATGTTGGAGATTGGTTGCAGATTGACAGGTATCTTAGTACACTAAGCAAAAGAGATGAATGGACAGATGATGAGTTCAAGAAGATCAGAAGGAAAGCCTATGGTTATTTTCTCAAGGATAGATTTCTTTGGAAGCATCCGAAGAAAAGAGGCGGATTATCTTTGCGGGTTGTCTGCGATAGAGAGACACAGTTACAGGTGATGAGGGAGTTTCATGAGAGTCCTTGGGCTGGTCATAGAGGAGTGTGGGCTACTTATGAGAAAATCAAGGAGAAATATTGGTGGAAAGGCATGTATAGAGATGTTTCTCACTTTGTTGAGACTTGCAGGGATTGTCAGATGTATTCGGTAGTGCGTCATCGAGATGAGCTTCATCCGACCTATCCGCTATGCATTCATTATAAGTGGGTAGTTGATTTGGTTACTATGCCGATGGGTCTATGGAAGATGAGGTAAATTGTTTTGGCTAGAGAGGATCTTACCAATCATGTTGAGGGCAGATCTTTGAGAACGAAGACCACTAGTGCAGTGTGTAAGTTCTTATTGGAGGAAATTTTCTGCAGGTATGGTTGTGTGGGTAAGATCACTGCAGATTGTGGTGAATTGGATGCAGATGAAGCTAGGAAGTTTTTCTCTCAGCTAGGAATCAAGTTGGCTCTAACTATAGCATATAATCCGGAGGGAAATGGGAAGAGTGAAAGAGGGCATCCGCCGATAGTGAAAGCATTAGCCAAAGCATGCACAGGACGGATTGGAGAATGGCCGAGACTTCTACCATTTGCTTTGTGGGCTGATCGTACGACTCACAGTGTTACCACAGGATATATGCCTGCAGAGTTGATGTATGGTCAGAAACCGGTTATGCCGAGACTGAGACTTGTGCTTTGACTTGGTCAGTTTTACCTTGGCAGGAGGATTTGACAAGAGAGGAGCTCTTAGCTCTTCGGATTCGACAGTTGGAGAGAAGACTAGAGGATATTCAGCTAGCTATTGACAGGTTGAAGGTTGCTAGACTAAGAAATAAGGACAGGTTTGACAGCAGGCATCGCTTGCAGCCTAGAGCAATAGAAGAGGGAGATTGGGTATTGGTCTTTGATAGCAGCCTTGAAAATCAGCATACTGCACTTTGGAAGATGGTGAAAAGATGGTTTGGGCCGTACATAGTCACACATGTCTTTGATAATGCAACATATGAGCTGACAGAATTGGACGGGACAGTGCTTAGAGTGCCTATTGCTGGAAAAAGAATCAAGATTTTCAAGAAAAGAGATGATGAAGATTATGCATTGGAAGAATTTGCAAGAGAACAACGAGAAGAAACTCCAATGGAAGAGACAGATGATATGACAGATAATCTTGTTGATATACCGGAAATGCATAATGAAGAGATTGATCTGTTTGTGGAATTTGATGATAACGATCATGGGTAGTTTGCCCATCCGGAGGATGCGCAGGATTAGAGGGGGTGGATGTCGTATTGCTGCGCATTCGAGGTGTGAAAACCACCCAAAAGTTGTGTGTGTGATTTGATACTTTGTACATACTTAGTTGTTGTGTTTACATTTATTTTCTGCGTATGAGTATAGTGGAGAGAAGTTTGGAGGCATAGTGGTTAGCATGAAGGGATGCTTTCAGTCTATGTTGAGCAGGGTCAAGGAGAGAAGACATTACAACTATACAAACAGATGCAAGAGGAGGGCATTTTCTCAAATCAGTAGACATTTAAGATCACATTTCAAGCATGTGGTGCCCTCATTGAGAAGGAAGATGTTATGAGCATGGATGGGAAACCAAGAAAAGTTTCTTCGGAAATTTTCCAAGCACTACATGCAGATGCTCACGAGAAAGGGCTTCTTGCTGATGAGAAGGTTGGGTATGATTTTGAAGGGGGATCTCTTGCAAATTTTCGATTAGCCCCACAGGATTACCCTCGGTTTCACATGCCAATCACTGGAGTCATTGGAAAGAATATCATGGTGCCTGGTCATCTATACACGGTCAATCCTATTGCTGTGAATAGCAAATACTGCAATGTTTTCACAGACAATAAGCATGTAATCAATATTGTCAACAGCAAGGAATTTGGAAAGGTTTTGGTTTATGTAAGGATCTTCTCGCAGAAAAGAAAGTTGATTGTTTAAGATGGTTTTTGTGGCAATTGGTGCAACAATGGTGGGAAGCATTACTTTCACTAGAAATGAAGAGGACTATTTTTGAAAGGGCTTAATGGAGAGGAGTGCAGAAAAACACGGAGGGGGGAAGGTCATTGTTTTTTTTTGAAAAGGCGAAGTTTTTTTAGGAGGAGAGAGAGAACATGGTGATCATCGACTGGTCTGAGAAGAAGGAGGGGAAAGCAGAGATAATACGAGGAGTCTTGTTTATAGACGGGAGAGGGCTAAAGTTGACGAAGGCTAAAACGAAGAGAAGTGGAGTCGAAGGAAGGAAGGATGTGATTAAGAATCTAATGCCGAAGATGAACGCAAGGTAACGATGAATCATCAGCGAATGACAGACGAATGGAACAAGCGAAGACAAGGAGGGTGACTAGAAGACATGAAAGAAAAAGTTGCAATTGGCGTTCTGCAGAAGGCGATGTAGGAGGATGCGCTTTGAAACCATAGCACGACACATTGTGGCAACAGTGAAAGTAGCAGGAGACAAAGCGACGACGACGTCAATGTTCCAGTGGAGTCGACTATCATCACAATAGTGGAAGATCACAGAATGGATAGTCCTGATGAAGGCGAAGTAGCTTCAGCGCCACTTTGGATGCCTTGCCAACCTACTCAACATACAGTACTTTAGTTGGAGGAGAGGACAATAAAAAAGAAGAAACTGAAGCCTTATCAGATTGCAAACAAAGGGGACGATGAGGCTCCAGACGTAACCATGAGCTTGAAGAAGACAACCCTGCTTCCGTTGGCAAGCTCAAAGAAGTCAACTCTGATGTAGCTTCTGAGGGCATGTACTCAAAAGACTCTGTGCTCGCTTCAGGAATTCACGGTATTGATACTATGAAAGGAGGGCAAAAGAGCCACTTTTCATCCCATGAGTTCTTCTATCTGTAAGTTGAGGCGGCTATAATTACCACTTTTATAATCTTCTCTGCGGAATCAGCCACTGGCTCTCTTGAAAGCGATGGCCAGTAACAGGTTCAGACAGGAAGCCAGAAAGCGATTATTTCTCCATAGAGCAGAGAAAGGATCCACAGGCAGGCCAAGAAGGCGGTGTGCTTCCATAGGACGGACATCTCCCCTTTCCTGGGAGATGAAGCAGTCCTCTGATCGGCAGCGACTGCACGCTTCATCTCTAGGGCGGCAATTGAGCAAGATGATTGACTGAACTCTAAATAGAACCGCCATCTTTTTCAAATTGAGATACTCTGCAGCAGCATATGTTGACTCTTGTCTTTGCCTCACCCTGTGACAAGAGTATAGCTCTGATGTTTGACAACAGCAACTACACATGCTACTCAATTCAATGTATCTAAGAGAAGGATTGCACCGATGTGCTCACTGAAAATTCTATGTTGATCACTGCATACATACGATTTTTTTTGTCAAAAGGATTTGGTCTAGGAGGCTCAGGAAATACAGGAAAGGAATAAGATTCATTCAGTGACTTTCAACACATAGGAGGCAATTTGCCACCTGGTAGAGATACTCTTGTATGCATCCATTCTGTTTGCATCACTAAGTGAAAACTTGTAAGAGGGAGTTTTATCCAACAAAGCCTTCTTCAGTGCCTACCATAAAACAGGTGGTTTCTAAAAGTTGTATCTTCCCAACTGATCATCATCATAGGAGACAATTGCAACCATATCAAGTTTGGAACTGAAACTAAGTATTGCTGGGACATGATTGTTGAAAATATTCTTTTGCTCAATGCACATTATGTCGGAGTTGCTGTTGTAGATTTGTATTCATTCACTTGATTGATCTTCCATCTTGAAATTAGTCAAGATCCTCTGTGGTTGCGACATTGCTTTCAAAAACCCTTCGACAACGCTTGATGCATCCTATTCTAAATTTGTCTCACTTCTTAAGTATGCACCGCAGATGGACATGACAGAACAGGTGTCCAAATTTTGTGTTGGTTTAAATCCACCAGTAAATACCCGTCTCGAATCTATGCATCCATCAGATCTTTAGGATGCACTCATTTGAGCGGCGCCTATAATTCAAGAAGTGCAGTCTAGACCAAGGGGTAACAAAGCTTGGTCTTATAATGACCCGAACAGAGGAGCATTCAGACCTCAAATAAAGAGAGTTCAAGGTCATAATCAGGGACAAAGAAAGAAAGCAAGGACTAACAAGGTCAACAACTTTGTTCCTACTCAAAGCAATGGCCGAAACCTAACCCAACAAGCATGATAAGCATGATGTATTTTCAATCCACAAAAATGTCATATGGTTTGTTTAAACAAGAAAAGTTTGAAGTTTGAGTTTTATGTTTTGTGTTTTGGTGTTTTTAGATTTTTATGAGTTTTGTTGTGTTTTTTGGATTTTTATGAGTTTTGTTGTGTTTTTAAGTTTGAGTTTTGTATTTTTTCCTATCCTAACAATTCCTATTTCTTCACAATCTTAATCCAACGAATCAGTTCCTTTTGATAAGGCCTTCCTAACCTAGGCAAATGGATTTCAAAATTCTAGCCACAAACGCAGAGGATGGGGATCCCATTAATCCTATCCACCCACAACCACGATCAACATGATCTAATTCCTTCGCATCCACCACCAAGTATACCAACGAGTCAAAAAGCGAGTAGTGAAGAATAAAGTGAGAAAGAAGACAACAAAGGACTTTACCTTTGCTTAGTCCTTCACTCAACGCACCTCTCCCTCACTCACTCTCATTGACTCTCAAAAATGGAGGAAAGATGATAGAATAGAAGAAGAGAATAGAAATCTGTAATAGTTGCACTGATAGAGCTTATATAGCATGATGCACCAAAAGGGTTAGTACAATTGAGACCTCCCATCCTTATATAGACACAAATTAGGGTTAGGGTTAGGCTCTAGAATAGTTCATTATCTTACAATTAGGGTTTATATCCCACTTTACGTTTTAGGGTTTCCACTGCTGTGAATTGGAGTTTATGCCCTCTTTTGGGCATCATACCCCCTTTGTGGGATCTAGGTCGGGGTCAATCCTCATAGAATGCTTGTACCTTAGTCTAAATAGACCAAGCCTATGCCAATCTAATAAAAAATGCATGTGTGTAATCCATGCAACACTTGCAAGTGCAACAAATATAATGTGGGAGATAAATATAATGTCCATGCTAGTGAGCTTCACTCCCATAAAATAATACATCCATGATATTATGATGTCCATGAAGTATGAAAAATAGTGTAAGTATCCAAAAATAATAATTTAAGCTCTCCAAAAATAATAATCCACCATGAAACAATTCCAACACTTATGTTTTGACTTTACTTTGATCTTCTTTGACTTTAGCCTTCACAAAATACTATTAATAGTGAGGGAGGGAGGGAGAGCAATGAATTGAGAGAGACAAGTATATTGCCCATTTGGATGAGGGCCGCAATGTTGGCGATGAAGAGGAGTATCTCATTCAACATGTCCCATGTTCTTGTACTCAGTGCAAGCTTGCAATTTGATAAAAATATTGCTTGTCTATAGACCATATGGAATGCCTTGGTGAGTTTAAACAAAAAATCATTGATCAAGTAGTGTTATACACTTTAACTTAGCGATGAGAATTTTTTTTAGGAATCATGATTTGAAATAAAACTCTAATTGACATAAACTTCAATAATATTAAATGTACCCTAGAAGTATCCACAAAGAGGTACTCATCCATCCTAAACAATATACCTATTGTGGCCCACAAGAAGAGTTCATGGGCATATAATGGAAGGATCACTTGAGCTGATAAATCCATTGGAGAGCACTTTGCTAACTACACCCAAAGATTTTGGAAACCTTTGAGAAATCTTGGATCCTGAGATGGAGGCAATGATTAATGCATTACTACCCATGGATGTTGGGTCATCTAATCCATTAAGAGAGGAGGTGTCTATATCATTATACGATGGGTGTGCTGAGTATATTTCTTAAAGATGCTCCTTGTGCTCCTAAGTATATGGGAAAAGTATAGATAGAGCAATACAAGTATGACTGAATTGTTCAAGTACATACTACACTCATTTATCTTTAATGCATAAATAAGAACATTCTTTTATTTCTTCAAAGGTGTTTGTATTTTTTTTAAACTATTGAAATGTTACATACTACCATTTGGAAACAAGATATTTGAGTCTTGTAATGATGTGCAATAAGTATTGTGAAAGTTGGGCATGCGTTATAACAACATTTATGCATGTGTCAGTGATTGTGTCCTCTTTCAAGGAGAATATGAATCCATGGAAAAATATCCAAAGTGTGGTACTCAAAAGTATCAATAAGAGCTATAGGGGTAAACTATTCCTCATAAGATTCTCAGACACTTTCACTTATACCACACATATGTCACATATTTCACACGTTAGGCATGGTGATCTTGATAATGTGGCATGCATAAAATAGTTCCATAGATGGAATCTAGCAAACACCAGTTGACTCAGGAGTATGGGATCAACCACATTAACTCAAGTTGTCTAGGCTTTGCATGAGAGACAAGAAATCTTTAGCTCAGTCTTACTGTGCATAGCATGAATCCATTCAAACTCCACCCAACTTTTAATAATGTGTAGCAAGTAGTCCTTGTGATTTACAATATCTAGCCATGGCTTTCTACAAAGAAAGGACACCTAATTCTCTCATTCTTGGGTGGTATAAAGTTAAAAATATGGATGTCTACCTCTCTCCATTAGTAGAAAAGCTCAAGATTTTGTGCAAGGAGAGGTTATTATTGTAGAAGACATGAGTATGCATATTGGGAGACAATTTATTTATATATGGGATATTCTTTTATGGACCATACATGACTTTTCAAGGTTCCAAGTGTGCTCGGATAAATAAGCTTTTATTCTCATTACTGGTATCTAACGTGGGTTGTTGAATCCCCAAGAGGAACACGAAGAAAACATGAAATCTACTGTAAGAAAATATATATTGTATCATCAATGAGCATGTTTTTCATATTTTAATTAACCACAACAGGAAAAACAACACTGATCTTCTCAAATCTTCATGCAACATCATAGAACAATTCTCCCACATATTTATCACAACAAAACTCCAATACATTCTTCATATTTTTCATCAAAAGAACAAGAGGAAACAAATGAATTCTCCACTTTGAATGGAAATCATCACATAGTATCCATATTCAATAGTTTCATAGTCTTCATAGTCTCTCATAATCTCTCACTCATAGATAAATTGTTTTGCATGAAAAATTGGGTATCTCTCACTCACTCACTCACTCACTCACATACACACACACACACACTCTCTCTCTCTCTCTCATGCTCTCTCTCAATAGTACATTGGAATAATCAATAATAACCATCCATAACCCCTCTTTGGTCATGTGAATATTCCTCCAAAGAGGTATGTGTGATATGAAAGGTCATTAGAGTGACTACAACATCCTTTTATAGCTCAATAGTGTCACTGTCGCTTCACTCTTCACTTGATTTTTCCTTCGTTACTTTGTTCACTTCTTTGAGCTATTTTGAACTTTTATTAATCTCTTTCCATGATTAGAAAACTTTCCCAAGCTACACCCTCATCTAACAAAACACTTACAAAGGCATACAAAACAGAAACATAGAGGCTCTATAGAAGCTCAATAGAGGATTAAAGAAAGTCATAGAAAGCATTTAGCTCCACTAAAACCATTCAATACTATCAAGAATCATTCAATAATCTTTCAAACACTCTCAAAATCCATCAATCATCATTCCATCCTCTCGTATAGAAGAAAAATAGAACAAAACATAAGCTCGACAGAACCAATCAGACAGTATCATGACATCAATAAAACATGTCAGAACATCATATCTCCTCTAGAAACTATCATGAGCTTCTCAAACCTAATCAAACTTATTCAAAACACTCCCAAAAACTTCCAAAATAAGTAATCAACATATAAAATCAATCAAAAATCAACCATTTAGTCCACTAAAATAACAAAAATCAACAAAAAACATAGTCATTTCAACAGTCAACATATCCTTATACTTAATGAGGGAGTGTCTCATGACCTTAGAAAGAGAGAATAGAAGTTCAAAATAATATCTCAGCTTGATCTTCCATAGCATCATTAGGAAACACCATCCAAACATGACACCTACTCATAACCTTTATCTAATAAAGAATTCAATGAAAAGAAAACACCTTTATCCATTAATACAGCTTAGAAACAGAAAAGAATGAAAAACTTGTAAAGGGTATGAGAGGTTTTTGCACCTTTAGCTATCCATCCATCATCATCACCATGAATCTCTAGAAAGATAGCCTCTTGAAAAGGTTGAAAATCTAACCACCATGACCCCATCACAAAGAAAAATAACCATCACACACACAAAACACAAAATAACCATTTGAATGGCACATCCAAAAGAGAGATATCATTATGAATCATAAAAAATACAACCATGGGTATTAATGAAAATGATCCCACTTAAAAGCTTGGTGATTACAGAAATGATCAATGGATAGAGATTCATCTACAAACGTTTAGGGAGGATTTTGGAAAAACTGTAGACAACGCATCCTCTTTACCATTACAAGATACCCAATAGGTAAGCAAAGGGCATGAAAGTACAATATATCTAGTTTTTGGAGGTCAATATTCACATTCGGATTGATACACAACCTCGGATTGAAATCTGATCGTTATGTGAATGCATGTGCATGTACATAAGATATCAAGCAAAGTGAGCAGTCTACCTGACTGAAGGATCTAAAGACTCTGAATACTTTTTAGCAAAATACAGATAATTTTGAAAATCTTGGCTAGTAGTCATCAATTCCCTTGGAATCAACAGCCAACTTATTTGAGGTCCCCTAAGAGAATTTGCTAAACTCCATCCTCGTTATCTAGTAGTGTTCTAATCAAAGCATGTATAACCACTAACTAACTGAGGGGGATGAGGGATAAAAGTGGTAGGAGAGGGAAGAGGAACAAAATAAGAGAGGATGAAGGGATGGATAAGTAAAATTATAAAATGAAGAATGAGCTAAACAGATATTAGTTGAGAATTTAGGGGAATCAGTTAAAAAGGGTGTTAACATGTATGCTGGAAAAGTGAAAATAATGGTTGTGGATGGGAAAGGACAAGGAGGAGGAAAAATAACATGATCCTGAATAAAACAACAACAAGTAAAAATAGGATTCGAGGAACACCTAGGGGTTGAAAGAGAAGGGGTAAAATAACTGATAAAGGGAAAAATGGGTTTATATCTATGGGCCATCTGTTGATAATAAGATAAACAAGGCATTGATAATAACGGTTCATTTTATCCATTAAAAAAACTTATTAAGTTTTATTGTGCTTGTTAACATCCTTGAACTGCATCCCAACTCAAGGTCTCTAAGTGCAAGTTTATTTAATTTTTAAATAATGTATGTGTAGTACTTTTATTTTTTAGTACGTGTACTTGTAAGGACAACTTCATTTTATTATAAATTAAAAAGGTGTGTTTATTGGCGCACAGGAGGCGCATCCTATGTGAACGTCTAGTTTATTTCAATTAATTAAAATGTGTGTTTAGCGTGAATGCACGTGAAAAATGTGGTCAACTGGTTTCTTTTAATAATTAATTATGATGTTAAGTGCAAAAGAGAAAATAAGAAAAGGAACGGGATACTTGGAGGGGTATGAATGCAAATGAATCTGAATGTGTACTCAACAACTGACGTGATGGGAAAAACCACAACCACAACACAATCCGACAAACAATCCAACTAGTTGAAAAATGGATATCGTAAGAAAAAAATACCAAAACACCATGTCTAAAATTTTTCAATATATATGGATGTCTTTGTTTTATGTTTTTTTAAAATAAAATTTTTAAATTAACGAAATGTGTAATAGTGGGTTGTGACAATTGGAACGAGGTTGTGTTGGGTTGTATTTAGGTTTTCTTCACTTCGAGGTTTGTATTTATATTTGTTTTCATTTTTCTGTTATTTTTGCATGGTTGTGTTTGATTTTTTTTTCCACTCATTTCAATTAAAAAAATATTGGCTAAAAATTATTCATGGAAATTCACTTTATTTTTTGATAATTTCACTAAATTTTTAGCTATTTTGCTAATATTAAAAAGAATTTACTCATTTGAGGAGTTAGTTTCTATTCAAATAAATATTTTTCCATTTGTTTTGAAAGGTTTTAGCTCATGTCAATGTGCCATAATTAAGGAAGAAAATTTCTACAATTTTTTTATTTTTTTGTATTCTTGTAATTTTATAAGGATTTTATTGAGTTTTATGAAATTTTAAAGTTTTATGAAGTTTTTTTATATTTTTATATTTTGATTAGCAATGTTTGAATGGATAAAAAATATCAAATTTATCAAAATAAATAAAAAATTTGCTATTTTTCTATAAATTTTATCATTTAGTTTGACCTTTTAATTATTTTTGGAGAAAATAATATTTTTAGGATTTTTTCGAAATTTAAAAATGTAAGGAATAGGATACTCGAGCATCGAGTGCATTTTGACTATGTATGAATAGCTGCAAGCTCACTATCGCATAGTGAGAAGACCACACATGCATCCTCGCACGTGAACATCTATGGACACACACACACACACACACGAGTACAAACACACCACGTGAACATGCACTAGCATGAACATGTAGAAATTATCCAGCACAAACTCACATTTGAATGACCATGATGTATCTAGCACACGAGGCGTTCGCGCAATGGAGAGTGTGTTAGCATGGAGGGTAAGAAGAAGGGTGGTGGGGAAACATGAATTGGGGGAATTAATGTTTAGGGGGAAACGGTCCAAATTTGTGGGGGGAGGGGGTAAGTAATAATTGTTAAGGTAGGGGGTAGTAACAAATGTGAGGGTGGGGGGGGATGGGCGACAGGAGGGGGGGAAATGAATAAGCGGGATAAGGGAATGGGTAGGCGAGAGGGAGGGATGTGTAGGGGGTATGCAAGGGATGGGTAGGATGGCGGGGGACAGGGCGGGGTAGCTGATGCAGGTGGGGGGAGAGAAGGGATTAGTGGTGGGGGCATTTACAGGGGCTCCAGGCCGTTGCGGCAGGTGGGAGGTGATGAGCGAACGGCGTGGCTACAGAGGAGCGGTGGGTGGGAGGTGATGAGGGGGCGATGGGCAGCCTTAGGGCAATGGGTGGGAGATGACGAGTGGGCGGTGCGGAGCGGGTAAGGGGTAGGAGGCACAGGGCTGAGGCAAGGGGCTGGTAGGAAGGGAGGGGAGAGAGGCATTGAGACAGAGGATAGGGGTAAGAGGAGAAAGGAGGGGAGAGGACAAGAGGAAGAAGGGAGGAGGATATAGGAGGAGGAAGGAAGGAGGAAGGAGGGAGGGAGCAGGTATGAAGAAGAGAGAGAAGGAGGGAGGCAGGAGGTAGGCGGAGATAGAAGGAGCAAGGAGGAAGGGAGGAGGCAGGAGGAGGGGGACACGTAGTGGGAAGAGAGAGAGAGAGAGAGAGAGAGAGAGGAGAGGGGGGAACGGGGAGATGGTTGGGAGGGTGGGTTTTTTATGAATTTTTTGGATTTCTTTAGAAAAAGAAAAGAATGAGGTGTAAAGCGAGCCCCCTATCTTGTATACAAAGGCCGATAGGGGGTAAAAAATTTTACTCACGATAGGATCAAAATGACAGATGTTGGGCACATGCGCAGAAGGAGGACAACATTAAGGATGCATCGACTTGTATCGAAAGACAAAAACATGGGCATTCATGCGTAACACCAAAGACAACGGAACACAAAATTAATGGAAAAATTTAATAACGAACAAACCAAAACTGACATAAAAAAGGAAAAAGATGCTGCATGATTGGGAAAAGATGATGAAAAAAAGAAATGGGATGTCTAGGGACAATGAAGGGCATTCACATGGAAAAAGAGGAAAAAGTAGGCATGGAAAGATACACAAAAAAAAAAATCTGAAAATTTTGTTAGTCCGAATAAAATGTAAAAAAGTGAAAAACCATCTGTAAGGAGAGATGGACAAGCCTATCACATTAGAATGCAATTACGATGATAATAAGACCCGTTCTCATGGGAAAATGAAAAAATAAAACCTAAAAACAAAATTGAAATTTAATAGCAAAAAAGTAAAAAGTCGGCATGGAATGCGGTGAGAAGGAATGGAATGGAAAAGTCGGAATGGAATACAGCGAGAAGGAAAATTGTGAAGGGTAACAAATAGGATAGGGCTATCTAGAACATGGTTCCGATGGCAAATGGGGAGGTTCGCATGGAAAAAATTGTAAAGCACACATGAAAATATGAACAAAATTTATTTTCCAATAATCCATAAGTCAAAATAAGGGGCAAAAAAAAGGAAAAATGTCAGAGGAATGATGGGTGATAGGGAGGTCAAGTTAGAACATGATTCCAGTGGAAGAATGGTGTTTTCATATGAAAAAATATCAAAAACATGTAACAAAACACAATTAAATTAATAATAAAACATTGGATGGTTGGAATGAGGGGAAGAAAAAAGGAAGCATGTCCAAGGTGAGGAATAGCTCAAAGCTATCCACACAAAATGTCATTCCAAAGATGAGAAAAGAGTGTGTTCTCATGGAAAAAATAAAAAAATCACGTAAAAATAAACACACAAATATGCAAAAATAAATAATGGCCAATCCATGCATCAAAAGGATGGAATATTAAAAAAACATGTGAGAAAAGGGGAAGATTAGGACTATCATATCAAATTGCAGTTTCGAGATAAAAAATGTGTGTTCACATGGAAACATATCCTA
Source organism: Lygodium microphyllum (assembly GCF_053477565.2). Lineage (NCBI taxonomy): Eukaryota > Viridiplantae > Streptophyta > Polypodiopsida > Schizaeales > Lygodiaceae > Lygodium > Lygodium microphyllum. The sequence goes on along the minus strand of NC_141140.1, from coordinate 39,582,447 downwards.
GTTGTAGAAATGTTTTCAAAAGTTAATAGCGCATGAATTGTGTCTTGGAACTAAGAGACGTAAAAAGGAAAATTGGCCAGTTCTAAGGGACAAACAGACGTGTAAAGTCGGATATGGATTTCGGTGAACCTAGGATGTGTTCATTTGAAAAAGGAGCATAAGGATGAAGACAATGGCCTTGGGGATAGGATGAAAATAGAATAGGTGGGTAGGAAAGGGACCCCATCAGGAAAAAATCAAGACATGGTATACATAAATGATCCGATAGGGGAGTTGCCATGAAGGTAGGCAAAATAGACGTGCATCCCCACACTTAAGACCTTCTCAAGGATGGGGTACTAAGCAACAGGAACCTAAGACTTGGCAACAAAATGGACTTTAATATCCCCACACTTTAAACATGACCAACACTTCTAAACAAAAGGAATAAGGTTAGAAAAACTTGGCCCAATTTGTAGATAGTTGAGGTGAACCATCGCTGATTAAAGGGTCGTAGTCGTCAACAAGAGGTACCACAGCTCACCACATCACACTCGTCCATCAGGGCAAGGACCTTACAGCAGCACCCAAGGAGATAGCATTGTCGATGAAGCTCGGATTCAAGTGTCGATGACAAAGAATACATCACTCAACTCAATAGTCACTCATGTTGGAATGATAGATCGGGCACTTGCCCCATGACTCAAGTCACTTGATGGATAACAATTAAAACCCATATCTCACACTCGGTTTAGAAATCGAGAAGAGAGATGGTTTAGAAGGAGTATGTCAGCATGTACAGTTGATGGTGCATTGGTGCATCCCAACCCATTTGGCATAGGGGCAAGAAGAAAGACCAAGGAGCCAGATCCTGTAGTACACCAAACAAAGTTAGATCTATAGTGATAGTAGAGTCTTGCCCCGTGCGTGATAGGAAAAGAGAAACTCAATCTAATAATCGTAATAGCCCTTAAACCTCACCTCTCAATAATTGATTGAAGAAAAAACCAGTCACACTCAAGTCCCCCCCTGTGTCTCACGCTCTGTTGATAAATATAGGAGGGCAACCTATTCGTGAACCCCATTGATGTAATTCTCATTGTCACTTCTACAAAGATTGTATGCCTTGTGTGCAATTGATGGTGTAATAGTACATCTCACCCCCCGTGTCAACATACGGTGCGAGAAGGAAGGCCAAGGAGCCTTATAGTGTCCTGCACAAGAATAATTTTTGCTTTGTGCACTGAGAGGTCCAACCCGTGCGTGCAACATTCCATTCACACATCTCACCTCTCATTTCAATATAAAGGGAAAGGACTAGTCACTCACCTCACCTTCTATCTCACACTCATTTGATAAATAAATAGGGCAGCCCACACTCACATCCTCATTTAGTTAGAATGAAAGCTCACATCACTCAAAGGATTGTCGATGAGGATTGGCTTCCTTTGGTTGATAATATGAACATGTATCAATCGATGCAGAGGTGTACCCAAGGAGGTAGGCAATAAATATGGTACTTAGATTGTATATTGGAAATGTTGTCTATTGTAAGAGTTAGATGCATTGAGAAAGTTGCAAGGTACAAAGCACCAAGGGAGGTAGCTTTGAAACTACATCTTCAAAGATTGACTAATGATTCAGCTATCCTAGACTATGGGGTGTTGCTACCTTTTCCACAGTTAACTTCCTGTCCAAGGGTGTGTGCTACTGTTTCTTGAAATAGGACCTGTTATGACAATGAGTTTCTTTCTTTTCTCTCATAGCAATTTTAATTTTTCTTTTCTTTTCTTTTTTCGTTTTCTCTTTTTTTTTCTCCCTTTTTTTCCTACTCCTGAGAGTGTGTCCACCTTCCCTCGAAGAATAGATTGGCATAATAGGGACCAAAGTCCTTTCCTCCCATAATCGATATATATTTATGTTTTTTTTCAAAAAGGAGAATGGCATGAGTACCATGTACCAAAATCATCCTCACCACCTCTGTTGGATTAGGCACAGGAAGGGAACAAAGGAGGGGTGGAAGTGGCTGTGAGGGGCTAGAAGAATGAAGCCACCTCATCAGGATAAGTAGGAGGGCCATAAGAAGCAATGGGCAAAGCCTTACAAATTGACGCACAAGGGCTCAAGGGACTATCGATGGTGATTGTTAGGATCCGAGGGAGGGTGATACCTTTTAAGCGATAGCCATTAATTAATAAGGGATCATCAGAAGCATGGACAATATGTATTTGAAAATATCTGTTAGGGTTGATAGCAAGTATCTTATAAGGGCCCATCCAACACTGTTGAAGCTTTCCTGAAAACTTGCCAAAAATTATAAGCAAGGAATAAGTCACCTTTCTTAAACTCCTACTTGATGAAGCTATCATAATAGGCCTTTCATCGCGCTTACATGGGTTTCATGCACTGTAGGGCTATCCTATGAGTCTCATTGAGACATTCCAAGTGCAAGAGATGACACTATAGGGACTCGTCATTTCCTAAGTGCTCTTTGATAGCCATGTGCAAAAAGGGTAGCTCTAACTCAACAAGAAAAATGGCTTCTATACCATGCACCAACTGGAAAGAGGTCTCATCTATAGCAGTCTTATTGAAGGTTCTATATGTGATGCTAGGAGGCATATTTCACGGTGGATTCCGTGCCACGGTGGATTCCGTGAGGTTTTACGGTGGATTCCGTAAACTTTGATGACAGGGGCTCATACACAAAGTGGATTCTTTGTGCGAGAAGTTGATGGGGACGCGTGTCCTTTTCGGGCGTTTAATTAATTTAGTGTGTACATGGGTGATTCCATAGCGGGTGATTCCGCAAAATGCATATTAAATTAATAAACGTTTATGAGTTTAGAGTGCACACTCGTAATAAATTAAGGTTAGGATTTATTTCTAACCAGTTGATTTATTTATGTAGCTGAAGACTGCTAGGTATTCACTTTTGTCGGTTTAATTGTATTATTTTACTAACGATTGTGAATGCTTCAGTTGATGTGTAGAGATAGCAGCAGTGGCGGAGGAAAGCATTGGAGGATAGCGAGTATTCGATCTATCGATTATATTTTGATAGGCGCCACACCTATATTTTTTCATGCCTATTTATTGAGGCATCAATTATTTATTATTATTTTATATGCGCATGGGCGCATGGTTATGTTATTTCTATTTGGACATTGTATTGGGAGTGCCAGACTCTTTGGGCACCGTCCATTAGCTTTATTCCTATTTTTGTAAAAGCAAACTCAAAAGCTAAAAGCTTGGTATATTTTTGTAAATTGGGCTATTATTGAGCATAAAGATGAAATATACATAAAAATACATGCTTTGTGAAGCGCTCACACAAGGCATGGGGGGAGATTGCACCCAATTGGTCTCTTGCTCTTGTCGTTCATGCTTTTTACCTTGTAACTTGTGCAAAAAGTAGAGTTCATTGTTCTTGGGGACCTTCTGGCATTCACTACGCGAGCATACAGCGATCGATCTGCGCATCAGTGGTATCAGAGCAGAGCTGAGATCAAGAGCTTCCAATCGCTACCCATCTTGTGCGAAGGCGGAGCTCCTGGAACGATCGGGCTCTACGGTCAATCTCGTTGCGAACCGTCGATACAGGCAGACTTCTGGCGATCAAGAATCCCTGTTTCTGTCATTGGATCGCGAAGGACCGGGCTACAGAAGCGGCGGACCACTCCTTCATCTCCTTCATCAAGTCATGGACAACCAGAGATAAGCTTCATCTTTTCCATAGCTAAAAAGCTTAAAACTCAAAGTTTAAAAGCTTTAGCTAATTGACTTTAGCTTTTTTTTAAAAAATCGAATTGTTGGAAAAACGGCGTGAGGATCTTCAGGGTGGCGAAAATTCCGTCGAGGACATATTCATGTTCTCAAAATCGACAGCGGATCAAGAAGCCTAAAGCTTCTTAATCTCCTAAGTCACCTAAAGCTAATCAATCAATCAAGTTCAGCAAATCCATTAAATTGAAGTTCTGCAAGTCCCGTAAAGCAGGTCAAGTACTGCAAATTTCATAAATCGAATAAGTTCTGCAAGTCTGCAACTCTACAAGTCACATAAGTCTGCAACTCTGCAAGTCAGACAAGTCAACTGGAGTCAGAACTGACTTGTGCTCAAAACTCCTAGAAGGACTGTTCCTGCGCAGAAACTCCGAACTGCAAAGTTGTTCATTGGAAAGTACTCTACCCATACGCAGGTTTGCTGAAGCATTTTTAGCATACGAAGAAGGATAATACGCAGATTTTCCAAAGATTGAGAAAGCTATACCCCAAAACACATAAGCCTTGTATTCCCGAACTTGAGCTACGCTCATCCCGCTAACCTGATTTTGAGTGAGAAAGGTCTTTTTAGTTTTGCAGGATGACGGAACCACATATGGATGATCTTATGGCTGAAGGCAACCTACGTGAGCCTACGATGGAGCAAAAGTTGGACTTAATCATGATGCAATTGGAAGAAGAACGAAGGGCTAGGCAAGCATTGGAAGCTCAACTGGCAAATTTACAAAGAGCATCTACCGACAAAGAAGAACCTCAAGCTGAAGATCTGATTTGATGTACCATCGACGCAACTCTTGAAGCTCAAACCATCCACAAGGAATCAAAGATAAGTAAAAGAAGTTTCAAATTCCGTACTTTCAATGGCATACGAGAAGGAAAAGCTGTTCTAGCATTTATTAGTCAGTTTGATGACTATTTCCATGAGGAAACCTATGCAGAAAAAGATAAAATCAAGTGTGTCACTAATCATTTAGTAGACAAAGAATCTCTTTGGTGGACTGTAGTATGCAAAAGCATAGATTGTCCTGCTACTTGGGAAGATTTTAAGAAGAAGTTCATGCAGAATTTCATTCCTCCACAATTTCATGAGAAAGCTATTAAGCAATGGGATCTTCTCCAGCAACGGGATCGTGAGCCTATACCTCAGTATACAGAGCGTTTTTGGAATGCATTACTCCAGTTGCGTATGCTTGAAGACGTACCAGAAGCAATACACAAGCGCAAGTATATGTCTGGACTCCTTGGGGATTACTACGCTGAAGTTAATATGTTCAAGCCTGCTACTCTTGAAGACGCCATTTCACTAGCTCACGACACTGAAGATAAACTACGAGGTAGAGACAGACGTCCACAGCAATTCCAAGCCAATGGTAACTATGAATCTAAACAATTCAATTCCAATTTTAGAAGATTTAATCCAGGTCGTTTCTCTTCATCATCTTTCCACAAGAATTGGGCAAAACCACCTGCATTACCATCCAATGTTAATCAAAATTCCAAGCCTATTCCATAGCCAAATCCAAATGTACCTAGACTTCCCGCCATTGCAAACAATGTAACCAAAGCCAAGCCAATAGTATGCTATAAATGCCACCAGCCTGGACATCTAGCAACAAATTGTCATTCAAAGAAGCCACCTGCCCATATCAACTAACTTGGAGCAATGGACGAAGACGTTATGAAGATATGCCTAATTTTACTGAAGATGAGGACGACACTACTACTACTTCCGATACTTTACCAGGTATGCCTACTCCACATTCATTATTGACTATGAAATGTTTGGTACACGGAAAGGAAAAGACTATTTTGCATGATGACGGTAGTACTCATGATTTTATTTCAACAAAATTAGTAAAAGAATTGAAGTTACAGACTGCACCTACACATTATCGCATCAAAGCTGTATTCTTAGGCACTAGGTATAATGGTACACATGAAGTGCAAGACTTAGAGATTCAAATTGGTCAATACACTGAAAGAAGAAATTTTCTAGTTGTTCCATTACAGTCGAGTGACATTATTTTAGGTATGCCTTGGCGTCACCAGCATAACCCAGATATAGATTATTCCACACACACAATGAATATTAATTTTCAAGGAAAATCTATTACATTATATGGTATGCATGCATCTAATGTTTTTCCACTGCTTTCACATACTCAAGCTAAACGTGCGTTACGCAAGAGTAGTAAATCTTATCTTATTTGGGTGAATGAATTGCAAGTAAAAGAAAATCATATGCACCCTAGGCATAAAGAATTTCTTGCATATTTTAAGGACTGTTTTGTAGAAGACCTACCACCTGGTTTACCTCCTTCACGTCCAGAAGACCATAAGATAGATTTGATCCCTGGCACACAATCACCTTGCAAAGCACCATATAGGCATAACCAGATAGAGCAAAAAGAAATCCAGAGTCAAGTTGAGGAATTACTAAATAGAGGATTGATTTGACCTAGCAGTTCTCCATTCGGTGCACATGTTCTGTTAGTTAAGAAAAAGAATAATACCTATCGTATGTGCATTGACTATCGAGCTTTAAATAAGATCACTGTAAAGAATAGGTATCATATTCCTAGAGTTGATGACCTTATGGACAAACTACAAGGCTCTGCTATATTTAGTAAAATAGACCTTAAGTCTGGTTATCATCAGGTGAGACTAGATAAGTCTGACATATTCAAGACTGCATTTAGAACACAGTTTGGTCATTATGAATTTTTAGTGATGCCATTTGGATTGACTAATGCACCTGCTACCTTTAGTAGAATGATGAACCGTATATTTCTGAAATATCAGTATTGTGTAATTGTCTTCTTTGATGATATTTTGGTGTTTAGTCAAAATGAGAAAGAACATTATGAGCATTTGTCATTGGTTTTTAAGTTATTGAAAGAAAATCAACTGTATGCAAATCCTGAAAAGAGTGAATTCTTTAAAACAGAAATTGAGTATTTAGGTCATATTGTATCATTTGATGGAATTAAAGTTGATCCTAAGAAAATTGATGCAATATTGAATTGGCATGTACCTCAAAACGTGCATGAGTTACTCTCATTCCTTGGTCTTGCTAGTTTCTATAGGAAGTTTGTACGTAATTTTTCATTACTTGCTTTACCATTAACCAAACTTCTGAAGAAAGGAATTGTTTATCATTGGTTCGAAAATCAACAGAAATCCTTTGACTTACTGAAACATGCATTAACCCATGCCCCTGTTCTACAGTTGCCTAATTTTAACAGACCATTCTTTCTAGTAGTGACCGATGCAAGTGGATCAGGAATAGGAGCTGTACTTATGCAAGACAATCATCCTATAGCCTATTCTAGTTCTAAGCTGAAACCTTCTGAACTGAAATATTCTACATATGACAAAGAACTATTAGCAGTTGTACAAGCATTAAGACAGTGGAAACACTACTTAATGGGTTCAGAATTTATGATTAAGACCGATCAGCAAAGTATTAGACATTTACTTAGCCAACCTCAAATCTCTAACTGTCATATCAAATGGGCCTCCTTTATTCAAAGTTTTCATCCTATCATTCAATACCAACCTGGAAAAGAAAATGTAGTGGCTGATGCATTGAGTAGAAGACCTGCCATTCATAATATTTATGTTATATCTTTTGATTCTTTGATTGCTATGAAAGATACTTATCATCTGGATATTACTTTTCATGCTGATTGGAATAAATTAGTTCAAAATAATTTTATTCCTATTGATTCATTGTCATATAATGATGAATTTATGTTTTATGAAAAGAGATTGTGTGTTACAATTCCATTCCGATCTTTTGTTTTGAATGAAATTCATTGTCCCCCATATCAAGGTCATAGAGGTATTATATCTACCTTACGTACATTAACTGAAGATTTTTATTGGCCACATATGGATGCTGATGTATCTAACTTTGTTTCTGAATGTTTGATTTGTCAAAGAGTTAAGAGACATCATGGTAAACACTATGGATTACTTATGCCTTTGTCTATTCCATCTAAACCTTGGGAACAAATTTCTATGGATTTCATTACTGGTTTACCTAATACTAAATCTAACCATAATATGATTTGGACAGTTGTAGATAGATTTAGTAAACAAGCATATTTCATTCCATGTAAGAAAACTTTAACAGCATCACAAGCAGGACAATTGTTTTTGAAAACTGTTTTCACTAATCATGGATTGCCAAAAGTTATTATTTCAGATCGTGATTCTAGATTTTGTAACAACTTTTGGATTACTTTGTTTGCTAACCTAGGCACAAAGATTGATTTCTCATCTGCATTTCATCCAGAAACTAATGGACAAACAGAAGCCACTAATAGCACCATTTTAGATCTTTTACGTGCATATACTATCTCTAAACCACAGACATGGGACACACATTTGCATTTATTACAGTTTGCATATAACAATACACCACACACATCTACAAAGAAAGCACCATTTGAAGTCATTTATGGATATAGATTATCTACACATGTTGCATCTTTGTCAAATAGAGTTCAAAGTGCTGATGATATTGCTAGTATGCATAACACTATTTTTGATGAGGTTAAAGATATGATTGCTAAAGCCCAGCAATTATATACCAAACAAGCCAACAAGAAAAGACAAGCAATGAATTTCAAAGTTGATGATTATGTTTAGTTGAGAATAGAAAAACGTACACTACAAAGTGTAGATAGACATCCAGTTGTCAAATTAGCCCTTAGATTCTATGGACCATTTAGGATCATTCATAAAATTCATGATAATGCATTCAAGTTAGAATTACCACTTCATTGGAAAATTCAAAATACATTTCACATTAGTTTATTGAGACCATTTAGAGGCCAATTACCTGTACACCTTGTTTATGAAAACCCACCTTTATTAGAGGAAGAGACTGAAATACTTGAACCAGAAGCTATCATAGACACTAACTTTATGACCACTAGAACTGGCCGAAGGTATTCTAGATATCTAGTTAAATTTAAGAACCATCCTGTAGAGGAAGCACAATGGATGCACGCTAGAGACTTAAATGCTTTCCCCACTCTGTTAGCTCCACATTGAGCTAATAGCAATTGAGGTCAATTGCTATTCCACCCCGGGGGTATGATGCCAGGAGGCATATTTCACGGTGGATTCCGTGCCACGGTGGATTCCGTAAACTTTGATGACCAGGGCTCATACACAAAGTGGATTCTTTGTGCGAGAAGTTCATGGGGACGCCTGTCCTTTTCGGGCGTTTCATTAATTTAGTGTGTACATGGGTGATTCCATAGCGGGTGATTTCGCAAAATGCATATTAAATTAATAAACGTTTATGAGTTTAGAGTGCGCACTCGTAATAAATTAAGGTTAGGATTTATTTCTAACCAGTTGATTTATTTATGTAGCTGAAGACTGCTAGGTATTCACTTTTGTTGGTTTAATTGTATTATTTTACTAACGATTGTGAATGCTTCAGTTGATGTGTAGAGATAGTAGCAGTGGCGGAGGAAAGCATTGGAGGATGGTGAGTATTCGATCTATGGATTATATTTTGATAGGCGCCACACCTATATTTTGTCATGCCTATTTATTGAGGCATTGATTATTTATTATTATTTTGTATGTGCATGGGCGCACGGTTATGTTATTTCTATTTGGACATTGTATTGGGCGTGCCAGACTCTTTGGGCACCGTCCATTAGCTTTATTCCTATTTTTGTAAAAGCAAACTCAAAAGCTAAAAGCTTGTTATATTTTTGTAAATTGGGCTATTATTGAGCATAAAGATGAAATATACATAAAAATACATGCTTTGTGAAGCGCTCACACAAGGCATGGGGGGAGATTGCACCTAATTGGTCTTTTGCTCTTGTCATTTATGCTTTTTACCTTGTAACTTGTGCAAAAAGTAGAGTTCATTGTTCTTGGGGACCTTCTGGCATTCACTACGCGAGCATACAACGACCGATCTGCGCACCAATATGCCAAGAGGGTCTTTGTAAGTCGATCATCCCAATCATGGCGATGTGCAACAATCGTCCTTATCATGATTGAGTAGAGGATACGATTGGTAACTTCTGCTTGGCTATTGGCTCTAGGGTAGTAAGGTTTAGACTTGCGATGGTAGATCTTGTATAGTTTTGTCGATTCTTCCATAATCTTGTTGCGGACGTGAGTACCTCTATCATTAACTAGCTCTAGAGGACTACCAAAATGGGTGATGTCGATGTTCTTGCATAGCCACAATGTTGCCCTTGTCCTGCTTGAGAGTTTTGGCTTCACACCACCTTCTCACATAGTCTGTACAGACCAAAATGTGGAGGGTCAACCACACCAATATCCTACGAGCAAGACATTTTTGGCTATTACTTCTCGTGCAAATTATCCTCCATAGAGCTCGTCATGACATGCTTTTAGCACTATTCCAATCTCATCTCTTGCAATACATCTTTGCAGTACTTTATACTTGCCTTTCTTATATAGAGAGCACCACCTAATAGGGTATAAGGGGCTAATTCCAATAGAAGCTTATTCTTCTCACAACTAAGTATCCCTATTTGCGTTAGTATTTGAAAATATTGACGAATGTGTAGAGACATGTATACGGATATTTTTAGCAACAACAGGGGAAATTTTTTAAATTAAGAATTATGTAGCTTCAAACGTTGGTATATGGCCTATATCTTATAGTGCCTCTCATATTTGTGCTTTTTGGTTTTAGCTTTTAAGCTTTGCCATGAAAGACTTCGTCATGCAAAAAATACATTAGCACATAACCAAAGGACTCTAGATCATTCTGCCTACTTTTTCTCTATTTTTGAGTGTGTTATAGTGCTTGCATAACATGCTATCCTCCAAAAAGGATGGTGAAGAAGCCACAAGTAGTGTCCCCCTCTTTGTCCAAATTAGCCTTCTAAGGCTAACATTAACCTTATCTTGACAAAAATGAAGTTCTATTTGCATACCCTACTCAATGTGGCTCTCATTGTAATTACAATAGCCAAAAGCAAGTACACATATCCATGTTCCCCATGATCATTAGGATACCAAAGTATGTCTTTGTTGAAATTACCTAGCAAATTTTTTTATGTTTATTCGCTCCTCCAATGTCATTGTTGCCTAATGCCATTAGCTTGAAGTTTTCCCAAAACATGAAGCCCTCCAAAATTTCATATAGTGGATGTTAGTGCATGCAACAATAGAGAGAGAGAGAGAGAGAGAGAGAGAGAGAGAGAGAGAGAGTGAGTGAGAGAGAGGATGTCATCATCAATTATTATATAGAGTACAAGTGGTCCATGATACACCTATAATTTGAATTCAAAACTTCGAAATGGATTACATATACATAATAATTAGTATAGTATTAATGTAATATGCAATCTATATGTGTATATGATTTCCATAATCTCCATTTGCACAAAAAAGGAAGCCACACTTAGCAGTAAACAAAATTTCCAAGAGTGTATACATTATAGCATGCTTTCACCCACAAATGGATAATACATCTACATGATCTGTTCATTAGAGTTAAGCCCAACACATGATAGTTTATCTGAGAATGAGCCAATAAAAGATCAAGGTCATGTTAATGCTAGGACACACAACCATGTGTGTATAACTAAAGTTATATGATGTGAACTATGTTGATACTTTTGCTAATGTGCAAGAGGTTGCTCACTAATGTATGTTGATGATGTATTGTACTTTCAAGCTTTGGAATAGAATTCATTACATTTTATTGGGATTTCCACATTACTTCCCTCATTAGTTGTTTTTCTTTTGTTAATAGTGCTTTGATGTATTTCTTAAAACCTATGTTGTAGCCTCATTAGTAAGGTGATAAGAGTAGAAACAAAGCAATTCATGGAATGTTATCACATTGGAGATTCAAGTTTGCATGAACTTCAAAACCATGTATTAGTGATGCATGTGGTAGTGCTTGCAACTTTGTGTACATGCCCATCACTTGAAAAGAGAGATGGTTATAATGGAATATGCCCATTTTGTAAATGGTTGAATCGTTTTTTCATTTGTTTTGTTTCATGCTTGGTTATGAAGGCTTTATAGTGTAATGTAAAATGGTACGTTTGGAAACTCCAAGAAACTCATAGAGAATGCAAGCTTATGGCTGATTTGGTTTCCATGGTGGCGGGATCCGCTCATGGTGAATGCTCAATCAGGCTAAGATTCTTTTCTACTTTGGGTTTTATATGTAGAGACAATGCATTGTCGGTCCACTTAGGAAAATATATTTTTTGGGCCCGCTTGTGAGAAATGATAACGCCAAGGCTTCGCAGATTAAATATATATATGCATATGACTGAATTCTATGTTCGTTTCCTTTCTGCAGGACGTCAAGGATGGCAGTGAAGCGCGCCCTGATGGGCAGCTGCATTCCAGTGATATTGGCGATGATGTTAGAGATCATGAACGTCAAAGGTAGTGCTGATACGGTAGCGATGGAGAGCGACGGCGCTGATATTAGACAGGAGTATTTACACGTGCAGAAGACGGAGTTATGTCTACTGGAGGTGCAGAAGAAGAACGCCACTAGTGATCTGGATAGAATCAATAGGAAGACGTATAACAGTAACGACAGCGATGGTCTGCAGTTCGGATTGTACAAAACGGGACGGGGGGCGCCGCCGCCCTTGGCAAGGCTATCGCGAACGTCCCGACATATTTTGACTGGGAGGAGTACGAATGACGATCATGGAGCATTAGGTCAGTCGCGGCCGTCGGGCGACGACAGTAGCAGCAACGACGACAGCGAACTAGGTTCCATATGGAGGCTGCCGGCGCCTCTTTACCTGGACGCTAACCTGGACGCGTACTACGTCTACATGAAGGTCGGGACCCCGCCCATCGAGATGCGTCTCTACCTGGACACGTTCACGCGCCTCAGCCACATGCCATGTCTGGACCCCCGCCAGCCCCTTCAAGCCGTTAACGTTCCCGCGTACGTCACCGTCTTTGACTCCTCCCAGTCCTCCTCTTACTCCTTGTTTGAATGCGGCGCCGAATGCGACCGCCTCACTGACTCCGCTGGGTGGCTTGTCGGCTACAACCAGTGCGGCTTCCGTCTCGCACGCATGCCGTATCCCTCTCAGGTAACAGCATATGTATATAGAGTCTTTTGCTTCTACTGCCGGAGCTAGCTACGTCTTTACTCAGCATTAAAAAACTAAGAGAGTACTCTTGAGACTTCCTTTGCTTCTTTCACATTCAAACGCATGCCTGACGCCTTTCACGTAACACAATATGTATACATACATATAGATATATATTTCTTTTACCTTTACTACCAGCTAGCTATATTTTTACTTAAAATAATAATAATATTCCCAAACACTATGCATTAAGAGTGTACTCTTGCTTTGCCACTTCCATAGTCAAACTCCACCATTAGTACTTCATCAATGGTTTAGCTAATGCTTCTTAGCTTTAGTTCTCACCTTGCTATATCTAGGTCAATCATTCTTGTCTTTATGTCTACCACAAGAAGTATAATACAAAATTTTAACATCAAGAGCAAATAGAAGAGAGGGACAACATATCAAGCTAGGTGCGATTTGGGGCACACATGTTGCTACTTGAGGTCGTAGCTAGATGTGGTTGTAGGCAATGGAATGCCAATCCCCAACTCGTGGCTGACAATCCCTTGTTCCCAACCTCACCTATTCTAGCTAGTTACAAGAACATGGGGGTCACCAATCTTCATTTCCAAACCACACCTAGTTAAGTTTACGTTGTGTCTCAGGTAGAAGCTCAAGATGTTGAACACTATAATGAAAAAACTATAGAATGAGGCCCCTTCTCCCTAGCTAGGTATGTGGTGCCTCTTGAGAAATTACTCAAAATTTTGAATACTATGAGGCAAAGTAATGAAAAGGAGCCCCTAAAATCCCACATAGGAAAGTTACATTAAGACTTCTCGGGTCTTAATTACAAGAATGGTGTAACGTGCCTGCCTATCAGCTGTCCAAACACGTTTTAGCGGTCTATCGAGAAACAAATCTAAGCGTCATTGCCCGGGAATCCCATGGAATATTTCGTGGTTTGATGCCTAGGGCTTCCTGAGTCTACCTTGCAACAACGGAATGTTTGTGGTTGACCCACTAGGATGGACTTGAAATTTGGGTGGCCAAGGTCTCCTGACATCATTCTAGCATCGGGTCTTGGACATCCTACTTTACGTAGATATACCCAATTCAAAGCAAATCCATGCCGCATTTGGTTCAAAGAGAATGGGAAACGAGAGGGATACACTGCTCAACCTCTCTACCCAAGGGCCTAGTCCCATTCCAGTCCCCTGAAACGGCATGAATCGGGGTTCTATCCTAACAATTTCTAAGGGTCGATCGTCTATAACACCTTGTGAGAAGCCTCCTAGTTCTCTCGGATCACCTTGCCATAGGACAACGAACCCGTTAGGGGTTTCGTCCACCTGCTCCCTCAATAGGCGTTCTCTAGTTATCTAATTACGTCCTATCACATTTATATGTGACATTTAAAATTAGCTTCCTTAGTTAAACTTTTTAGGGAACAGGGTTCGTTCGCGTAATTTATAGCACTGACACGAAAACAAAACAAGCAGTCCTTTTATCAAACAAGTTCCTTAACTTATCTTCAAGTTAATATTTGCCTCTTGCCCATACAAGAGAAATTATATGTCTCTTCTACCATGTACCAGTACCCGGTCCAAATCACATGGCACTATAATTTCCTTCCTTTATCTAGAATAGGATCTTCCAACGCCATAGACGTAGGGGCCATAAACTTCCTCAACTCTGTTTCGGACTTGGCAAGGGGTGTCCAGAGCTCCACCTGACCCACAAGTTGCCTAGGAGTGAAACATCATTCTCGTGGTTGGCCATTTCACCGCTTGATCTTCAGCTCGTGAATCGAGTAGTACCCTTCTCCGGTTAATCCTCGGGTTAATCGGCGGGGTGATATTGGAGATGATCCACCCATTGTCGCGAATGAAATAATATGTGCGGGGGGTTCGTGAAAGTCACTCGCTGCAAGGATGCTCAGCAAGATGGGAGCAAAAGATGATGAAGTGTACTTAACTCAAGGCAAACTCACAAAAGAAGAAGTTTAGTTGCAAGAAGAATTCTCAAAGTAAGTTCATGAGCTAAGGGTAACTCTTGTTTGAATAAGAAAAAAAAGCCAACATAGATTTATGTTCCCTTCAAGGCATAAGTTGTCGATAAGACATACTCCTCCAATCATAGAGCATGGACCTTCAAATACGCCAATAAATTCAGGCAAATCTTCTTTGGTGCTCTATGGATCAAGAACCAAAACAAGGTAGTTTCACATATATTGACACATAAATGATCAAGTTTGGAGCATCAAGAATACCTATATTCTCTTATAAGTAGCTTCTTCTTCCATGCAATATTTACACCATGGTTGATGATACCACTAGTAGAAAGGAGCTACATAAACCCTCCATATAAGAAGTCTATTTTTGAAGTTGGCATGGCGGTGGTCAAATTATGAGCGACTCTCTGAACCACTCTTCGATTTTAGCTGGAGCACTTGGTTCAAGTGCCAAAGTAACTGTTTTCGAGCACACAATATACATGAACATCTGAAGGAAGTTTTACGGGAGGAAATTGCAGAAGGAGAGCCCCGGACTCATAGGCCTTCAAAGAAAATTATAGTTGTGGTTGAAGGCATCTACAATATGGAAGGGGAAATGTGCAAGCTAAATGAAATTGTTACCATCTGTAAGAAGTACAAGGCATACATCTACCTTGATGAAGCATACAACATTGGAGCTATTGGCAAGAATGGCAGAGGAATATGTGAACATCTTTATGTGGACCCAGTTGACATTGATATTATCATGGGTACCTTCACGTAGCTAGATCGAGGGATCTTATAAAATATCTAAAACATGGTAGTCTAGGTCATCTATTTGTGACTGCTCATTAGTTGAACAAGTAATCTCTGCTTTGAAGGTCATACTTGGTGAAGATGGTTCAGATCGAGGAGCGAGGAAACTTGCATAGATTCGAGAAAATAGCAATTTTTTTTCAGGTTTACTAGTGATGCCTGGTATGTTGTATAATCTTGCTAAAATTCCATCGTTCTCAGAGGAATTGTTTAAACGCAACGCAATGTTACAGTAGTAACAGTTTCATTCCGAACAACTCATCAGCAAAGAAGCTCTTGTTTCAGCCACCCTTTTGCGCATCCGACACTTGCAAAAGTACATTTTCATATCATCAAACTTGCCCTTCCTCCCATCTTCCACGTTAGCTTAGCCTTCAGATCGCCACCCTCAACAGCAGGACTACAGAGAAAGAAATGAAGAAGTATTGTACCCTTCGTCACTTTCCAAGCTTGCCAAAGTCATCTTTTTTGTCTTCGTCAGCAATAAGTGTTTATTCCGACTCATCAACTTTCGCTTTCCATCCTTCTTTGACTCTCCCATGGTCATAGCTCTTATTCCTTGTCGTTAGGTTCACCTCTCCTCAGTCGTCATAGCTCTTCTGTCGTCGTCTTCTCTCCTCCCCATCTGAATATGCATGCCCTGCCTCACACTTATATAGATCATTTTTGCAACTTTACGTTAAGCTAGGTTGGCTTTTATTCTTTTTCCCAAGAAAAGCTTAACAAAGCTTTTGTTTTTGTCGACATATTGACATCAATGATTACATCCTTAAAAAAATATCAAGCAGGTTAGGCCATCATGAGCCTTCAAAAATTACCAAAATCCATAAGTTACCACCTTGCTTTAGAGCATGCTTTCTTAGAATATGCCATAACTCTCAGCTACAACATACATTAGCATTTTTCCTTTGATCTTGCTTCAAATACAAGAAGTGATTACATGAACCAGTTACAAAATACATTAAACATATTATATGCCCTTCTGAGCAATGATGAGCTCCACCTTTATGGGAGTAAATAGCATGCAACTCGAGAAGCCACTGAATATCAAATCCTGTGCTTTATTGGAACTCCTTGGTTTTGTATTGCTTTCACGATAGCAATTGTCATTACATTATTTGTAATGATGCCATGTCTCCTCATCAACAAGCCAAGCCACTGTATCTCGGAGCCTGCTTCCCTTTGACTTCCAAATATGTTTATTGTTGTCATAGACCAACACCCAATATCCTTCCTTAATCTCTTTAGGCCTCAATTTGTGTCTGCTATCAAAGTGGTCTTTGTTGCGAATCCTGGCTTCTTTGAGATTTTGAATTGCTCTCTCAATATCTTCAAGTCTTCTCTCCAACTGACAAATACGAAGAGTCAAAGGATCTTCTCTAGTCATCTCTTCTTGCTGCCTCAGTAAAACACTCCAAGTAAGTGTGCAAGTCTCCATAGGCATGATTGGCTTATGTCCATACATCAACTCAAGTGGCATATACCTTGTAATCACACTATGATCAGTAGTGCGATTAGCCCATAAGGCATAAGGCAACAACCTAGGCCACTCCCAAACACTTTCACTGCATGCTTTGGCCAAGGCTTTCACAATTGGCGAATGGCCTCTTTCGCTCTTCATGTTGCCTTCTAGATTATATGCCGAAGTCAAAGCAAGTTTAATGCCAAGGCAAGAGAAAATTTCCCTAGCCTCATCAGCATCAAACTTACCTCTATTTGCATAAATTTTTCAATACATCCATACTTGCAAATAACATCCTCCAATAGAAACTTACAAACAACTGAAGTAGACTTTGTCTGTAATGCTCTTCCTTTCACTTTATTTGTGAGATCTTCTCGTGCCAAAACAATGTAGCGCATGTGCCATAAACCAACATGCATAGTAATAAAATCAAGAACCCACTTGTAATTAATACATAGGAGTAGATAGGATGAATTTCATCTCTATGCTTCACTGAAGAGAACAACTAGCAATCAGGGCATGTCTCAACAAACTGAGATATCTCTATACATGCCTCTCCACCAATAGTGCTCTTTGATATTCTCATAGGTCACCCAAATAGCTCCATGAACAGCCCAAAGACTTTAATGGAATTCTTTCATGATCTGCGCCAGTGAAGCTCTATCACAAACAACTCTCAATGGATGTCCTCCTCGCTTTCATAGATGCTTCCAAAGTAGCCCACTTCACAAGAAGAAACAATAAGCTTTTCTCCTAATCTTCTTGAAGTCTACATCAGTCCATCCATCTCTTCCGAACATAGTACTTAAATAACATCCAATCTATAAATACTCTCTTGTATACATAGTCTCATCAAAGCTTTCCAAAGAAGACACATGACAAATATGATCAACATGCATGGCTGAAAGATTAGTCCCATCATTAGCATCATAAATACAAGAAATGTCCATATCATCATACTCGTGAAAGCATATCGGCTACTTGGTTGTCTTTACCTACTATGTGCCTAAACTCAGGATTCATGGATTTTATGTACTCAATCCACCTAAGCATGGCAATATCTGGAGTAGAACAACTCATGATCATACCTAGAAGAGGCAAACAATCAGTCTCAACCACCACAGTAGCTCCAATGAAGTATTCTCTGTTATTCTTGAGAGCCGTGACAACTCCCAAGAGCTCTCTCTTAACCTGTGAATACCTTTGTTGTTGCTCGTTTAGGACTTTCGCCCCAAAACCGAATAGTATACCTATACCCATATGCATCGTCTTGGCCAACAGCCCACCCAGTTCCAATAGGACTAGTATCAACATTAAGAACAATAGGTCTCCCATACTTATACTCTGCCTTTCGAAGAGTCAAAGTAGCTCTCAATTATTTCTTTAGTTTCTGCATGGCTTATGTTTTATCTCCCAATAATTTTTTTTTTCATTTTCTCAAGAGCTACTAGAGATCATCTACAATATGAGCAAAATGAGGAATCCAAATAAGATAAAACACACAAGCCCCAAGAAACCTATGAATCTCAGAAGTAGAAGAGCAAGTCTGTGCAATCTTCTCTATGGCATAAACCTTTGTAGGAGAAGGTTTCTGGCCATAATATCGACACATATGTCCAACAATCAAAACTTTTGTGGCTCCAAATTTGAATTCAATCCCAACAAAGTCAAATTCACTTCCTCAAATCTACAAAGAATCCTCTCAACATCTCTAGTATGTGAAGCCACAAAGGATATGCATCCATGGTCATCTAAAGAATCATCTTTTCCTTCTTCCAAGCAACCCTTGATAGGTAAATCATGAATGAAAGTCATAGTAAGCTCAAGAATAAAATCTCGTAGAACCTTGTTCATCCCATTCATCGTATGGGCAATCAAATTAGTAGCTCCTTGCGGAAGCGTATACATTCAAACAGGGCCTAGAGGTGTTTTGATCGCAGTCAAATCTCTGCTCTCAAGGGAAAGTTGGAGCTGATCATATTTGGAATAAAAATACCGAGTGAATAGATAGCACATTTAGCAAAAGCTTCGGTAGACTCATCCACAATAGGTCCTACACCAACATTTCGAATAGTGACCTTGTTTACTAGCTATAGGTCATGTATGAATCTGAGTGTCCCATTCTTCTTAGGAACTGTGAACCATCTGTTGGAATATGGAGTTGAAGATGGCTCTAGAATCCCCATCTTGATCCGCTAATTCAAAAGCTCTACCAATTTGGGTAAGTGAGCCCTCGGTACAAGAATAGGCTATAGATTTCAAGGGATATGCAAAATGGTAAAAATAAATATAGGTGTCAAAACCCTAGGATCAACGCATCCAATCTCATGTGGAAAGAAACCAAAAGCTTTTTCATGTTTGCATAACATCTCTTAAAAACATCTTACCTTTTCAAGAAGTAGAAAACCTTTGGTCCCAATCTTCATCTCTTTCAATGTCTCAGCTTAAAACTTATGTCCGATACTTGTAGGATCTCACAAAGGAGGTTGCATAGTAGCTCTCCTAATCATCTCATCAGTGTATAAAGGTAGCGATCCTACAACTGGTCTAACCATCTTGTCCATTGTCTTATATTTTTTTTGAACTTTGGCTTCATTGCTACAACCTTCAAATTTTACCCCTCGATGAAAATACCCTGGTAAACACAATTTTTGTTGTGTATAAACAGCAACACCCAACTCTTTTCACTGAAATATATCAACTAGGAATACTTTTCGTTGAGAACCCTGAACACCCGAATTCTTTTGAAGCATGAAATCAGAAATTTCGCAATACATGGCTGGAGAATGGACTTGTAAGACATATGACAACTCTTGATTTTTAGCATTTAGCAATAACGAAAGTTCTTCAATTCTATCTGGGCATGAAAGCCCATCATAGAGACCATCTATCTGGTCTTCTTCTTGCAAAACACCTGCAATCATCAATTCTAATTTTTCTTTTCTTTTTACATACTTCCTGGCACTTCTAGGCATATCAAAAATATACTAAAAACACAAAGTACTTTCAATGGATACACCATAAACACATGAGGAAAAACTACTGCTACCAGAGGCGAGAGATTTCTCTGACTCGTACCACCATTATCTCGCAAGACAGTGGTACCTAAAAAAAATCCGGCTCTCTTGCTAGAAGAGGGTAATCCCTCAAGGAATCATTATTTCGCTGATGGTTGATACAAACGGTCATGAACTAGACAGCTCTCCTCCTATCCTTGCTTCGGATCTGTGCATAGGCCGACCCATCATCCAAAACCTTAGTCTCCATCCGAGACTGAGTAATAAATGGCTGTCCCAAAATAGTAGGATAAGAATAAGATTTATATACAAAGAAATGATAAGACTCACCCATATTCCCAATAGAAATCTTCAGGTTTGGACAAGCAGCATACAAATCTCCTGCAGTGTTGTTGGCCGCACACATGCGCCAACCATGATCCACATCAACTGGCCATCTACCAATATCATATAAACCTCGCACTATGAAATTCATCTCGGAGCCATGATCGAAAAGAGAAACACAAGGAGTCTCAGTCTCTCCAAGCTTGAATTGGTGCGCAGATCGGACGCAGGTAGCTCACGTAGTGAATTCCCAAAGGTCCCCAAGAACAAAGCACTCTACTTTTTAGCACAAAAACCAATGTAAAAACAAGCATGACATGAGACAAGAGACAAATTGGGTTGAATCTCCCCCATGCCTTGTGTGAGCGCTTCACAAAGCATGTATTTAATATATATTTCCAATCTTTTTGCTCAAAAATAGCCCAATTACAAAAATATGACAAGCTTTTAGCTTTTGAGTTTGCTTTCTACCAAAAATAGGAAAATAAAGCTAATGGACGGTGCCCAAAGAGTCTGGCACGCCCAATCTCAATGTCCAAATAAAAATAACATATCCAGGCGCATAAGCGCATACAAAATAATAATAAATAGTCGATGTCTCTATAGACATAATCAAAATATAGGCGTGGCGCCTATCAAAATATAGTCGAAAGGTCGAAAACCCGCTAGACTCCAATGCTTTCCTCCGCCACTGCTGCTATCTCTACACATCAACTGAAGCATTCACAATCGTTAGTAAAATAACACAATTAAACCGACAAAAGTGAATACCTAGCAGTCTTCAGCTACATAAATAAATCAACTGGTTAGAAATAAATCCTAACCTTAATTTATTACGAGTGCGCACTCTAAACTCATAAACGTTTATTAATTTAATATGCATTTTGCGGAATCACCCGCTATGGAATCACCCATGTACACGCTAAATTAATGAAACGCCCGAAAAGGACAGGCGTCCCCATCAACTTCTCGCACAAAGAATCCTCTTTGCGTATGAGCCCCGGTCATCTAAGTTTACGGAATCCACCGTAAAACCTCACGGAATCCACCGTGGAATATGCCTCCTGGCATCATACCCCCGGGGTGGGATAGCAATTGACCTCAATTGCTATTAGCTCAATGTGGAGCTAACAGAGTGGGGAAAGCATTTAGGTCTCTAGCGTGCATCCATTGTGCTTCCTCTACAGGATGGTTCTTAAATTTCACTAGATATCTAGAATACCTTCGGCCAGTTCTATAAATAATGGCTGGGAGTCTGGGTATATTTGGATTTGCTTGTTGGATAGGCTTAGGATTTGGATTGATAGTGGATGGTAATGCGGGTGGTTTAGGCCAATTCTTGCGGAAAGATGGTGATGAGAAACGACCTGGATTAAACCTTCTGAAATTGGAATTGAATTGTTTAGATCCATAATTACCGTTTGCTTGGAATGACTGCGATCGTCGATCTCTTCCACGTAACTTATCTTCAGTGTCGTGAGCTAAGGAGATGGCATCTTCAAGGGTAGCAGGCTTGAACATATTCACCTCAGCGTAGTAATGTCCAAGAAGTCCAGACATATACTTCCGCTTATGTGTCGTCTTTGGTACGTCTTCAAGCATGCGTAGCTGTAAAAGTGCATTCCAAAAACGCTCTGTATACTGTGGAATAGGCTCACGGTCGCGTTGTTGGAGTAAATCCCATTGCTTGATAGCCTTCTCATGAAATTGCGGTGGAAGGAAATTTTGCATGAACTTCTTCTTGAAATCTTCCCATGTAGCAGGACATTCTATGCTCTTGCGGACGACAGTCCACGAAAGTGATGCTCTATCTATCAGATGATTAGTAACACACTTGATTTTATCTTTCTCAGGATAAGTTTCCTCATGGAAATAGTCATCAAACTGGCTAATGAATGATAAAACAGTCTTTCTTTCTCTTATGCCATTGAAAGTGCGAAACTTGAAACTTCGTTTACTTATCTTGGATTCCTTGTGAATGGTTTGTGCTTCAATAGTGGCGTCGATGGTATGGCGTATCAAATCTTCAGCTTGAGGTTCTTCTTTATCAGTGGACGCTCCTTGTAGCTTTGTCAATTGCGCTTGCAAGGCTTGCCTAGCTCTTCGCTCTTCGTCCAATTGTAACATGATAAGATCCAGCTTTTGCTCCATGGTAGGCTCGGGTAGGTCGTCTTCAGCCATAGGATCATCCATATGTGGGGTAGTCATCCTGTAAAACTCAACAAACCTTTCTCACTCAAAATCAGTTAGCGGGATGAGCGTAGCTCAAATTTGGGGTTACAAGGCTATGTATTTTTGGGTATTTTCTTCTTCAATTTTCAGAAATTCTGAAATATTTCTGTCTCCGTTTGCTGAAAGTACTTCAACGAACTTGTAGATAGGTAGAACAGCTTGCTGCGAACAACTTTCCAGTTCTGAGTTTTTGCAAACGAACAAGTCTTCTAGGAGTTTCGAGGGTTAGTCAGTTCTGATTTAGTCTGACTTGCAGAGTTGCAGACTTAACAGACTTGCAGGGTTGTGAACTTGCTGAACTTAGCCGACTTGCAGGACTTGCAGTACTTGATTAGTGTCGACTTGCGAAACTTGTCTTCTGGAGTGCGTGACCGAGAGTTTGCAGACTTGTCTGCCCAGTAGAACTTGCAGAGTAGCTTGATGACTTAAGCTTAATAAATTAAGCTTAAGCTAATAAGCTTAAGAAGGCACCGTTTTTTTCTGATCGTGGGGGGGGGGGGGGCGTTTTCCTTCACGCGGATTTTTCGGAGGTGTCTTCTTGCCAGTCGATTGACGATTTGAAACTTTTTAAAGTTTCTTAAGCTTAAGACTAAGCTTTAAGCTCAAACTAAACTTGATTAGCAAAGATCTTATCTGTAACTCCACGACTTCATGAAGGAAGTGTTTGAGTGGTCCTCCGCCGACAGAGATTGGTCCTTCGCGATCTGACAGTGGAAACAGGGGTTCTTGATCGCCAGAAGTCTGCTTGTATCGACGGTTCGCGACGAGATTGACTGTAGAGGTCGTTTGTTCCTGGAGCTCCGCCTTCGCCCGAGATTGGTAGCGATTGGAAGCCCTTGATCTCTGCTCCGCTCTGATACCACTGGTGCGCAGATCGGACGCAGGTAGCTCACGTAGTGAATTCCCAAAGGTCCCCAAGAACAAAGCACTCTACTTTTTAGCACAAAAACCAATGTAAAAACAAGCACGACATGAGACAAGAGACAAATTGGGTTGAATCTCCCCCATGCCTTGTGTGAGCGCTTCACAAAGCATGTATTTAATATATATTTCCAATCTTTTTGCTCAAAAATAGCCCAATTACAAAAATATGACAAGCTTTTAGCTTTTGAGTTTGCTTTCTACCAAAAATAGGAAAATAAAGCTAATGGACGGTGCCCAAAGAGTCTGGCACGCCCAATCTCAATGTCCAAATAAAAATAACATATCCAGGCGCATAAGCGCATACAAAATAATAATAAATAGTCGATGTCTCTATAGACATAATCAAAATATAGGCGTGGCGCCTATCAAAATATAGTCGAAAGGTCGAAAACCCGCTAGACTCCAATGCTTTCCTCCGCCACTGCTGCTATCTCTACACATCAACTGAAGCATTCACAATCGTTAGTAAAATAACACAATTAAACCGACAAAAGTGAATACCTAGCAGTCTTCAGCTACATAAATAAATCAACTGGTTAGAAATAAATCCTAACCTTAATTTATTACGAGTGCGCACTCTAAACTCATAAACGTTTATTAATTTAATATGCATTTTGCGGAATCACCCGCTATGGAATCACCCATGTACACACTAAATTAATGAAACGCCCGAAAAGGACAGGCGTCCCCATCAACTTCTCGCACAAAGAATCCTCTTTGCGTATGAGCCCCGGTCATCTAAGTTTACGGAATCCACCGTAAAACCTCACGGAATCCACCGTGGAATATGCCTCCTGGCATCATGAATACAGTTTCTGTAGTCACAAGAGCCCAGTGACTTCGAGAAAAATAGCTACAAGGCACCAATCTAGGCGCATCTTTGCTCTCATCATACAATATGGGTTGAAGCAAGGGATAAAGAGACTTCTTGGACTACATACATAGAGCTCCATATGTAGACTCCTCATTAGTCTCCTCTTTAGAATCAATCTCCTAAATCTGCAACCCATAGAGAATAGCCTCAACAATAGCTAAAGCCTCTCGATGGATCATATCTTGCATTGGCTCTTCAATAACTTGTCATTTTCTTTTTATGATGTCGATGATAACATCATGAAATTCCCTTTTGGCAATCCCCAAGGCTTCTCCAAGAGTAACTTCAATTTTGCAATTAAAAATTCGATTGTCAAGTTCTAATCTCATTTCCAAGTGATTTTCTGCCATTTAATTCATTTTTAGAATTGATTAAATCTGAAAATTAATTTGAGCTCTTTTGAGCTTACCCAAAATTAAATGTGCCCATCCATAATTAAATTGGCTAAGCCATTTGCAACTTGGAATGGTCCCCAACCTCAAATGACCCTTAGATTGGCATTAATTAACTAATTAATGCCTAGTCCCTATTATCACTATTGACACTCAAAAGCCAACTAACTCTCCTAGGATCAAAATTGACACCAACTGTTGACAACCAAAGCCTAACTGGCATAACTTGTCACAACTTTTGCCTTTGATATCCAATAACTTCTTGAGGTCCTTAACCTGTTGCCACGAAATAATTGCCATGCGCATCACATGTGCCTTACAACCTTTCAAGTCCGTGGTCGTCTTGATGTCGGATAACAACTTGAATCCAAATTGTTTTTTTGGCTTCCGATCCTTTGTCTTTGGGGCCTTTTGATCTTGTTGTACTTTTGGCTTCTGTACATTAGTCATACTCTACTCTAGTCTTGAAGAAGAAGGTTGAAGAACTGACTCATTCCTAATCACCCTCTTCGATCCTAAAAGTTGATCATTATCTTTTTTCTAATTTTCTTCAACAAGTGCTTTAAATCCTTGAGATTTCATGATGTAAGCATGGATAGAAAAGACATCTATGCAATCATTCCATCCAATCCCTTTTATGATCGCATCTCCTATGGTTGAAAGTTTATATAATGAAGCTTTACCTTTCTTTTCTACATGCAGTGCATAGGACCATAAAGGAGACTTGTCCTTTGGCAGCTGCTCCAAATTGAAGACCATAGGTACTTCACATAAGAAGAGTGTAAAAGAGATTCCTCCAATAATTTCTTAATACCTTCTTTGCCGAAATTTGTTTTATTTACTCTGTATCTCCGAAACATATCACCCTATCCTTCCAGACCACCAGCTTCAATCTTTTTGCCTCTTCAAAGTCTTGACAATTCTTTGGCTCATGGTTTGGGCTATCGCACCACATGCATCGGTGAACACGATCATTTCTGGAAGAAGGAGTGAAAGAGGTTGGGGTAGAATTTGGAGCTGGGCTAAGTGGTTGCTATTGGTGCGCAGATCAGATGATGTACGCTCGCGTAGTGAATGCCGGAAGGTCCCCAAGAACAATAGAACTCTACTTTTTGCACAAAATTCAATGTAAAAAGCATGAACGACATGAACAAGAGACCAATTGGGTGCAATCTCCCCCCATGCCTTGTATGAGCGCTCCACAAAGCAAATAGCAAGCTTTTAGCTTTTGAGTTTGCTTTAGCACAAAATATGAATAAAGCTAATGGACGGTGCCCAAAGAGTCTGGCATGCCCAATACAATGTCCAAGTATAAATAACATAATCTTGCGCCCATGCACATACAAAATAATAATAAATATCCAATGCCTCAATAAATAGGCGCGACAAAATATAGGCGCCATACCTAAGGTATGCGCCCATCAAAATATAATCAATAAATCGAATACTCTCTATCCTCCAATGCTTTCCTCCGCCACTGCTGCTATCTGTACACATCAACTGAAGCATTCACAATCGTTAGTAAAATGATACAATTAAACCGACAAAAGTGAATACCTAGCAGTCTTCAGCTACATAAATAAATCAACTGGCTAGAAATCAATCCTAACCTTAATTTATTACGAGTGCGCACTCTAAACTCATAAATATTTATTAATTTAATATGCATTTTGCAGAATTACATGCTATGGAATCACCCATGTACACACTAAAATAATGAAACGCTCGAAAAGGACAGGCGTCCCCATCAACTTCTCACACAAAGAATCCACTTTGTGTATGAGCCCCGGTCATCAAAGTTTACGGAATCCACCGTAAAACCTCACGGAATCCACCGTGGCACGGAATCCACCGTGAAATATGCCTCCTGGCATCATACCCCCGGGGTGGGATAGCAATTGACCTTAGCTCAATGTGGAGCTAACAGAGTGGGGAAAGCATTTAGGTCTCTAGCGTGCATCCATTGGGATTCTTCTACAGGATGATTCTTAAATTTAACTAGATATCTAGAATATATTTGGCCAATTCTAGTGGTCATAAAGTCAGTGTCTATGATAGCTTCAGGTTCAAGTATTTCAGTCTCTTCCTCTAACAAAGGTGGGTTTTCATAAACAGGGTGTACAGGTAATTGGCCTCTAAAGGGTTTTAATAAACTATTGTGAAATGTGTTGTGAATTTTCCAGTGAGGTGGTAATTCTAACTTGAATGCATTGTCATTAATTTTATGAATGATTCTAAATGGTCCATAGAATCTAGGGGCTAATTTAACAACTGGGTGTCTATCTACACTTTGTATTTTATGTTTTTCTATTCTCAACCAAACATAGTCATCAACTTTAAAATTCATTGCTTGTCTTTTCGTATTGGCTTGCTTGGTATATGATTGCTGGGCTTTGGCAATCATGTCTTTAACCTCATCAAAAATAGTATTATGCATACTAGCAATATCATCAGCACTCTGAATTCTATTTGACAAAGATGCAACAGGTGTAGATAATCTATTACCATAAATAACTTCAAACGGTGCTTTCTTTGTAGATGTGTGTGGTGTATTGTTATATGCAAACTATAATAAATGCAAATGTGTATCCCATGTCTGTGGTTTAGAAATAGTATAAGCACGTAAAAGATCTAGAATAGTGCTATTAGTGACTTATGTTTGTCCATTAGTTTCAAGATGAAATGCAGATGAGAAATCAATCTTTGTGCCAAGATTAGCAAATAGAGTAATCCAAAAATTGTTACAAAATCTAGAATCACTATCAGAAATAATAACTTTTGGTAATCCATGGTTAGTGAAAACAATTTTCAAAAACAATTGTGCTGCCTGTGATGCTGTTAAAGTTTTCTTACATGGAATGAAATATGCTTGTTTACTAAACCGTACAGTCTGTAATTTCAATTCTTTTACTAGCTTTGCAGAAATAAAATCATGAGTACTACCGTCATCATGCAAAATAATCTTTTCCTTTCCATGCACTAAACATTTTATAGTCAATAAAGAATGTGGAGTTGGCATACCTGGTAAAGTATCCGAAGGAGTAGTAGTGTCGTCCTCATCTTTCGTGAAATCAGGCATATCTTCATGTTCGTCTTCTTCCATTGCTCCAAGGTAGTTGATATGGACAGGTGGCTTCTTTGAATGGCAATTTGCTGCTAGATGTCCAGGCTGGTGGCATTTATAACACACTATAGGCTTGGATTTGGTTACATTGTTTGCAATAGCAGGAAGTTTAGGGACATTAGGATTTGGCTGTGGAATAGGCTTAGGGTTTTGATTGACATTGGATGGTAAAGCAGGTGGTTTTACCCAATTTTTACGGAAAGATGATGAAGTGAAACGACCTTGATTAAATCTTCTAAAATTTGAGTTGAATTGCTTAGATCCATAGTTACCATTGGCTTGGAATTGCTGTGGACGTCTGTCTCTACCTCGTAGCTTGTCTTCAGTGTCCTGAGCTAATGAAATTGCGTCTTCAAGACTTGCAGGCTTGAACATGTTAACTTCAGCGTAGTAATGCCCAAGGAGTCCAGACATATACTTGCGCTTGTGTGTCGCTTCAGGTACGTCTTCAAGCATGCGTAACTGGAGTAGCGCATTCCAAAAACGCTCTGTGTACTGAAGAATAGGTTCACGATCCCGTTGCTGAAGAAGATCCCATTGCTTTATAGCTTTTTCATGGAATTGGGGAGGAAGGAAATTCTACATAAACTTCTTCTTGAAATTCTCCCAGGTAGTGGGACAATCTATACTCTTGCGAATCACAGTCTACCAAAGATATGCTCTATCCACTAAATGATTAGTGACACACTTGATTTTATCTTTTTCTGCATAGGTTTCCTCATGAAAGTAGTCGTGAAACTAACTAATGAATGCAAGAACAGTTTTTTCCTCTCGAGTGCCATTGAAAGTACGGAATTTGAAATTTCTTTTACTTATCTTTGATTCCTTGCAGATTGTTTGAGCTTTGAGAGTTGCATCGATGGTACGTCGGATAAGATCTTCAGATTGAGGTTCCTCTTTGTCGGTAGACGATCTTTGTAAATTAGCCAATTGAACTTGCAATGCTTGCCTAGCTCGTCGTTCTTCATCCAATTGCATCATAATTAAGTCCAGCTTTTGCTCCATCGTAGGTTCAGGTAGGTTGCCTTCAGCCATTAAATCATCCATATGTGATTCCGTCATCCTGGAAAACTCAAAAGACCTCTCACTCTCAAAATCAAGTTAGCGGGATGAGCGTAGCTCAAGTTCGAGAATACAAGGCTTATATATTTTTGGGTGTGGCTTTCACAATCTTTGAAAAATCTCTGTTTTATCCTTCTTCGTATGCTAAAAATGCTTCAGCAAACCTGCGTATGCCTAGAGTACCTTCCAATGAACAACTTTACAGTTCGGAGTTTTTACGCAGGAACAGCCCTTTTATGAGTTTTGAACAGATGTCAGTTTTGACTTCAGATGACTTGTCTGACTTGCAAAGTACCAGACTTATGTGACTTGCAGAGTTTGTAGACTTGCAGAACTTGGTCGCTTTATGTAACTTGCAGAACTTCGACTTAGAATACTTGCAGAACTTGGACTTTGCAGACTTGCAGTACTTGAGAACTTTTGTGTGACCTGTAGCTTAAGTAACTTGGAGCTTAGATGATTAAGCTTGGCTTAATCAATCAAAATGACGAAATCGTGGGGGGGAGGGGCGTTTTTTTTCCCACGCGACAGAATTTTCAGAACATCCTCTGAGGTGCGGAGTTAAAATTCGTGAAGCTTAAAGCTTCTTTAAGTTTAAGCTAAGCTTCTTAAGCTTTTAAACTTATGATTAGAAGACTTATTTCTCTGGTTTTTGACGACTTGAAGAAGAAGAGATAGAAGTGGTCCTCTGCCTCTGCAAGCTGGTCCTTCGCAATCTGATGATGGAAACAGAGGTTCTTGACCGCCAGGAATCTGCCTGTATCGACCATTCGCGACGAGATTGACCGTAGAGCCCGATCGTTCCAAGAGCTCCGCCTTCGCACAAGATGGGTAGCGATTGGAAGCTCTTGATCTCAGCTTCGCTCTGATACCACTGGTGCGCAGATCGGATGTTGTACGCTTACGTAGTGAATGCCCGAAGGTCCCCAAGAACAATAGAATTCTACTTTTTGCACAAAATTCAATGTAAAAAGCATGAATGATATGACCAAGAGACCAATTGGGTGCAATCTCCCCCCATGCCTTGTGTGAGCGCTCCACAAAGCATGTATTTTATGTATTATTCATCTTCAAGCTCAAATAATAGTCCAAATTACAAAATAGCAAGCTTTTAGCTTTTGCGTTTGCTTTAGCACAAAATAGGAATAAAGCTAATGGATGGTGCCCAAAGAGTCTGGCATGCCCAATACAATGTCCAAGTATAAATAACATAATCGTGCGCCCATGCGCATACAAAATAATAATAAATATCCAACGCCTCAATAAATAGGCGCGACAAAATATAAGTGCCATGCCTAAGGTATGCGCCCATCAAAATATAATCAATAAATCGAATACTCGCTATCCTCCAATGCTTTCCTCCGCCACTGCTGCTATCTCTACACATCAACTGAAGCATTCACAATCGTTAGTAAAATGATACAATTAAACCAACAAAAGTGAATACCTAGCAGTCTTCAGCTACATAAATAAATCAAGTGATTAGAAATCAATCCTAACCTTAATTTATTACGAGTGCGCACTCTAAACTCATAAACGTTTATTAATTTAATATGCATTTTGCGGAATCACCCGCTATGGAATCACCCATGTACACACTAAATTAATGAAACGCCCGAAAAGGACAGGCGTCCCCATCAACTTCTCGCACAAAGAATCCACTTTGTGTATGAGGCCCGGTCATCAAAGTTTACGGAATCCACCGTAAAACCTCACGGAATCCACCGTGGCATGGAATCCACCGTGAAATATGCCTCTTGGCATCAGCTATTCTCATCTGGTCATCTTAATTTCAAGATCTTTCAAGTTCTTTGAAATTTCTTCCACCATGTCTTCGACAGTCGGTTTGGCAAATGGTCTGACAAACGCAACAGAAATAGGCATAGGCATAGAAGTAGGCATAGATACATGATGAGAAGTAGGAGAAGAAGTGGAAGGAGCAACAAGAGAAGTAGAAGAAGTTGAGGTAGGAGAAGACATCGCTAGATGTGTTTGCATGCCATTCTACAAGTGAGCATTCCATCTCTGTCTCTTTGTCAATCTGGAAACTGCATCAACAACATCTTGCCAATCCATCTTCAATCCCATAGGTAGCGTATGGTCTTCAAGAAGCTCTCCCAACTCGTCTTGAAGTGTAGAATCAGCCAACTACAAGAAAAACTCCACTTTCTCTGAGTTTAGGGCTCTTTACTCTAGTGCATCCAACTGGTTATATTGTTCTTCAAACTCATGCAATAACTCAAAAGCAATAAGTCCTTTGTTGGGCTAATAGACCCATTCTCTGAATGTTTTCCGCATAGCAATACCATAATCCTTCAAAAAATATTCATCTTTGAGTTCCTTTTTCTTGAAGACATTCTAGTTTGAGTCTTGCACAAACAAATCAGTCACTCTAACTTACAAAGCAGGCGTGACAAGTCGTATGAGATAGTTGCTCCAATTGGTAGGAACCTTGAAGAAGTGCATCTGGCTTTTAGAAGCTTTAAGCTAAGCTGAGACGTTCCAGGTATCAAATAATTTACGCTCACATACCACGGCCTTGATTGTTTTTCTTACATTATGTGTATGCTCTTATTCTTAATGCAACATTCATTCTTGATCCAATTGTTGCTGATGTAACTGCTACTGTTGCCACATTGATAACTGCATTTGTTGATTCTCCATCATAATCGCTGAAGAAAGAGTTTGCAATAAAATCTTCATCTCATTGGTCGAAAAGGAAGAAGCACCTGATGATGAGGTGGGAGGATCATTCAAATAGTCTCCCATCTCGATGATTCAGAAGTGACACTTTCACATCAGGTTCACCAGATATTGTGAATGGAATAATATGTGCGGGGGGTCGTGAAAATCACTCGCCGCAAGGATGCTAAGCAAGATGGGAGCAAAAGATGATGAAGTGTACTTAACTCAAGGCAAACTCACAAAAGAAGTTTAGTTGCAAGAAGAATTCTCAAAGTAAGTTCATGAGCTAAGGGTAACTCTTATTTGAATAAGAAAATAAAGCCAACATAGATTTATATTCCCTTCAAGGCACAAGTTGTTGAAATGACATACTCCTCCAATCATAAAGCTTGGACCTTCATATACGCCAACAAATTCATGCAAATCTTCTTTGGTGGTCTATGGATCAAGAACCAAAACAGGGTGGTTTCACATATGTTGACACATAAATGATTGAGTTTGGAGCATCAAGAATACCCATCTTCTCTTATAAGTAGCTTCTTCTTCCATGCAATATTTGCACCATGGTTGATGACACCACTAGTAGAAAGGAGCTGCATAAACCCTCCATAAGATGTCGATTTTCAAAGTCGGCTTGGCGATGGTCAGATTATCAGTGACTCTCTGAACCACTCTTTGATTGTAGCTGGAGCATGTGGTTCAAGTGCAAAAGTAATTGTTTTCCAGCATAACATACCTGAACATTTGAAGGAAGTTTTACAGGAGGAATTTGTAGAAGGACAGCCCTGAACTCATAGGCCTTGGAAGAAAATTATAGTTGTGGTTGAAGTCATCTACAGTATGGAAGGGGAAACGTACAGGGTGAATGAAATTGTTACCATCTGTAAGAAGTACAAGGCATACATCTACCTTGATGAAGTGCACAACATTGGAGCTATTGGCAAGAATGGCAGAGGAATATGCGAACATCTTGGTGTGGACCCAATTGACATTCATATTAGGATGGGTACCTTCATGTAGCTAGATCGAGGGAGCTTATAAAATATCTAAAGTATGTTAGTCCAGGTCATCTATTTGCGACGACTGCTAAGTCTCCTCCGGCAGTTGAACAAGTAATCTATGCTTTGAAGGTCATACTTGGTGAAGAAGGTTCAGATCGAGGAGCGAGGAAACTTGCATAGATTTGAGAAAATAGCAATTTTTTTCAGGGAGGAGATGATTGGTTGTGAATTAATGGGGGATCCTAATTCACCAATTATGCCTATTACGCTGTATAATCTTGCTAAAATACCAGCGTTCTCATAGGAATGCCTTAAACGCAATGTTACAGTAGTAACAATTTAATTCCCAACAACTCAGCAAAGAAGCTCTTGTTTTAGCCACCCTTTTGCGCATCCATCACACTTCCAAAAGTACCTTTTCATATTAGCAAGCTTGGCGTCATCTTTCACGTTAGGTTAGTCTTCAGATCGCCACCCTCAACAGCATGATTGTAGAAAAAGAAGTAAGAAGTGTTGTATACCCTTCATCACTTTTTCTAAGCTCGCCAAAGTCGTCTTTTCATCTTCGTGAGCAATAACTGCTTCTTCTGCTTTGTCTTCTGACTCGTCAACTTCGACTTTCCATCCTTCTTCAACTCTCCCGTTGTCATAGCTCTTCTGCCTTGTCGTCATCTGCAGCTCTCCTCCATTGTCACAGCTCTTCTGTCGTTGTCGTCTCTCCTCCCTATCTGAATATGCCTGCCCTGCCTCATGCTTATATAGGTAAATTCTCCTTACGTTAAGCTAGGCTGGCACTTTCTTTTTCCCAAGAAAATCTTAACAAAGCTTTTGTTTTTGTCCACATATTGACATCAATGATTACATCCTCAAGAAAAATGTCAAGCAGGTCAAGCCGTCACGAGCCTTCAAAAGTTACCAAAATCCAAAAATTACCACCTTGCCTTAGAAAATGCTTCCTCGGAATATGCCATAACTCTCAGCTATAGCATACATTAGCATTGCTCCTTTGATCTTGCTTCAAATACAAAAAGTGATTACATGAACGAGTTACAAAATACATTAAACAAAATACATTAAACATACTATATGCTCTTTTGAGCAATGATGAGCTCCACCTTTATGGGAGTAAATAGCATGCAACTCGAGAAGCCACTGAATATCAAATCTTGTGGTTTATTGGAACTCCTTGGTTCTATACTGCTTTAACGATAGCGATTGCCATTACATTATTTGTAATGATGCCATGTCTCCTCATCAACAAGCCAAGCTATCATATCTTGCATCTTTCTTCCCTTTCACTTCCAAATATGTTTTGAGATATCTTGTAAGTATGGAATATTGGAAATGCTTTTATAGCACTTCCTTCCTTTGATGTTCTGGTAAGACTCCAAGGCATTGGCCAAAGACCATCTCTTATTCAAACAAATTTCCCCTTAACCTCCCTTCTTAGAATCATATCAAATTCCATCATATTTTTGATTCTTCAACAAGCCTGTAACTTAAGAGCCCACCTCTGCATATAAACCTATTTTTCATGCAATGTGCCCTAGTAAGAAAATATGTTTAGAAATAGAAGTTCATGCCCAATTATACATGATTTTGAGAGGATATGCAAATTGGAATCCATGCTATGCATCCAATCAAACAATGTCCACCCAAAAATTATGAATGCACTGAAGAGAATGTGCCTAGCCTAACTATATATGCTCGTGCATCATGCAAAATGCAAACAAAAAGAGACATACAATGGAAATCAAATTCCTAATGACGCTAACTAATGAGTTCAAATTCCTGGCAAAAAACTCAGCCCTCAGGATTCCAGTGGTGGACACGCAACATCACGACATTCGTCCCCCTCCGAACCTACACATTCTTCGGATGGGCCATAACTACCGATTCTCGTCATCACAAGCTTAATGATTAATTCAATCTCTTTATTTAAGAATCAAGCATAGTCAAGGCAATCAGCCCTAATATTATCTTCCAAGAAAACATTCCTTTATTCCCATGGGAACTTGTCATCAGAGACCCCTAGCATGCATTTACCATCAATCACAAGCACTTGGAATAATCATCCAAACAACAAACCAACAACCACTTGAATGTAAAATAATTTAGGATGTTGTTCAATCAACCAACAAAACCAATTGTATTCTTCCCAAACAATGCAAGAATAGACGCAACAACATTTCCATCACATATCTGCTCTCCCCCTTGGGATCAAAGAGCAATTCTATGTAAATTTTACTTAATATTCCCTTCCTTCCACTAAGGTATGTGTTAAGGGTTCAAACAATGTAAAAGACGTAAGTTCTATAGGTCACTTACATTGATCAATAACCCAACCCTGAATTGGATTGGCGAATGTTGTAGTTATCTGATGGATCTCAAGACATCTTAGTTTTAATCCTTATGATTAATTTCTTGTACTAGCTCTTAGTCAAGCCATGAGGCAAAGAGAAAATTATTCTCATATATCAAACATGTTATAAGCATAATGTGTAAATACTTTATAAGATAAGTACAAGATGATCTCAAGTAACTAGACTCCAACAGGCCTTGCATTGAGCTAGAATCTAGTTCTTCTTAATATTTGGGTTGTTAGGCTAAGTAATGTTGAAGTATCCAAACTTTAAAGTAGTACTTTCTATTCATGATTCCTAATGTCATATTCTTTTAGCAATTATACTACTTGTAACGCTTGACTGTACTTTGATCTAGCACTTGTATGACACAATATTTTAATGTCGTTCTTTTAACGACTATACCATTCATAACCCTTGACTAGTTATTCCTTGTAATTTCTCTACTAGCAAATAAGCCATATATAACTATGTGTAATTAACTTCCCTTGATACACACTACAAGATATAGACCTTATATCGACGTTTAAAGCGACGAAAATACAAACAACAAAATTTTCCCCCATCGTCGCAAAAGTGTCGTTATTGACGACGCCATGGAAACGTCGCTATATGCGTCGCTATTTGCGACGTATTTGCGTCGCATTTGCGACGCAGATAGCGACGCAACCATAAAGTTGCGACGCTCATAGTGACGCCAATAGCAACGCGAGCAGTAAAATTGCGACGGTAACAGGGAAAAAAAAATTGTGGCAGGGCAGCCACATATAGCACTGTGTGCTGTATGAGAGCCATACAAAATAGTTTCTGCACTGCTGCATACAAAGCACTTACAAACAAAAAGAATGTATACTAAAATCATAAAACTAATACATGAAATAAATACATGATCGCATAAAATGCGATTGGTACAATCATGAAAGGATATCACTAATACATAGAAAATGTCTACATAGATCAGGCGACTAAAAACTAAAGATGTGTGAGCTCTAAGGATCCAAGGGTGAGCTAGAAATCCTCATCCCCCGAAAGCTCGTCCCGCCGCAAAGGAGCATCAAACGGATTCTGCAGAAAAAGAAACAACATATCAATCCACCATACAATAATGCATTCAAATATCTCATGGTAACTACGGACAAGAAATATGAGTGACTTACAGGGCCGCCGCGTCTATACAATTAGTCGTTCAATGCCCTAAGACCGTGCCTCTCTGCATATCGAGTCTCAAGGCCTTGCGGATCACGATTTGTAATGGAGTGCTGCAAAGAAAACAAAATGCTAACTGTTAGAAACATGATTGTTAGTACAAAGAATATTTCAAAAAAACAAATAAGTAAAACAAAAGAGAAACTTACAAAGTCCTCCAAATATGTCCTGTGGCCGCCACTCCCAAGATGATGTACCGCTCCGGCCTCGATTTGTGCCCTCGCTGCCTCCCACTGCTGACTCCAACGTCCTGGCGAATCTGTAGCCTCCTCCCTCAGTCGGTGCCAGTCATCTGTATCTAACCACTCGGGCTTTGGAGCCCCACTCTTGATTGCCTTGCGTGCGTCGGATCGTCTATGTGACATATATGCACGTATGCAATCCATCATCCAGCCCGTAGAGAATCTATCTACTGCGGCTGGCACCGGAAACTCCTCGTGCAAGGATTCTACTATGTAGTCCTTGCTCCCCTCTGGTATGTTCCTCCAATGATCCAGGACGTTGTGTCAAAAAACTTGTTGGCACAACTCCCTCATGCGAGCCATCACCCTCCTCCCCTCATCATTCATGATGATGGCTCCTGACCTACTATCCACTAGGTATCCATAACCCCTAGGAGTCTGCCTAAGATGGGCCCTCTCCCATCTCCGTCCACGCTCCTAGGCAAATCCAAGAGATCCCTGTACATCCGGTGTACCGACGGGGGTATCCTCTCCCTGAGTGCCACTCAAAGGGGTACCACCAAAGGGGGTGCCACCAAAAGGAGTGCCACCAAAAGGTGTGCCACCTGCTGACGGCTATGCAAAAGCCGGAGTAACTGGAGTAGACTTCCCCACAGGTGTGACAAATCCTGGAGGTGATGCAGCTCCAGCTGAACGACGAGACGAAGACACCATGTCCGTGTCTCCACAGCAGCACCCCCCTGATCCTCCTGCAGTCCCTCCCTCTGGCCCAAGTCGTGAGCGTCGAGATCGTCTGCTCGAAGCTAAAGCATCTGATCGTGCTAAAGCAGATCTAGCAGAGCGCCCTGACGAAGAACGAGACAGCTCCTGGTCTTCCATCTCTATGAATCTCGCGAGCTGATCTGGAGACATGCATGCCATCATGTCCTGAAACTCCTCATCGCTCATCCCTCAACTCATCCTGAAAATGTCACCTGCACAGATAAAAAATGATGTTAGAATAATCAATTTAAACTATATAAAGCACAGTAATATAAATCATTTTTGAAAAATCCCTCTTAAAATGCATATCTTATGTACCTCTCCCTCTCGTTCTCCCTCTCCCTCTCCCTCTCGTTCTCTTTCTCTCCCTCTCTCATGTCCTTCCCCTCCCTCTCCCTCTCCCTCTCTTTCTCTTTCTCTCCCTCTCCCTCTCTTTCTCTTTCTCTCCCTCTCTATCTCTCTTTCTCTCTCATTTCCTAAACAAGCAAAAAATAAAGTGATTTAAACATTAAACAAGCAAAAGGAAGAGGGAGAGAGATAATGCACTCTCCCTCTCTTTCTCTTTCTCTCACTCTCTCATTTCCTTCCCCTCCCTCTCCCTCTCCCTCTCTTTCTCTCTCATTTCCTCTCCTAAAAAAGGAAAAAATAAAGTGATTTAAACATCAAACAAGTAAAAGGGAGAGGGAGAGAGAGAATGCACTCTCCCTCCTTCTCCCTCTCTTTCTCTTTCTCTCCCTCTCTCATTTCCTCCCCCTCCCTCTCCCTCTCCCTCTCCCTCTCTTTCTCTTTCTCTTTCTCTTTCTCTCCCTCTCCCTCTCCCTCTCCCTCTCCCTCTCCCTCTCTTTCTCTCTTACTCTCTCGTTTCCTCTACTAAACAAGCAAAAAAGAAAGTGATTTAAACATTAAACAAGCAAAAGTGATGCCGGGAGGCATATTTTGTTAGAATATCAAGCTCATTTTGTGTGTGTTGACCGACATGAGCTGGACACAGCTAATCTAGCCATAGTAGTTAGATACATTAAATAAGTCGGTGCCTTTGGTGTGAATGGTCTTATGACCTTACGTTGTATCTTTCACTATTGAGTGTGGTATGAATAATAGTGTGTGAGAGAGGAAGCTAGCCGCTTCACTCTATCTGTCATCTATCTGCCTCTTTGAATTTGAACATGGTATCAGAGCCATGAATAGAAAAAGACTGGGTGCCTGGGAGTGTGGCATTGGGCTTGCAGGAGCTGAAGTCAGAGAAAAGGTTATTCTTTTTCAAACAGGCTGAAGCCATTGGACAATGGAAGGTATGAAGTGTATAGTGGTATGCTTAATGATCAATGGCAGTGTCAAAGGCTTGTTTGTAGCCTTGAGAGGGATGTATTGAGCACCTTAGAGTGCTTCATTGCCTTGGTTAATAGAATCGTGAGCTGTGCTACCCCTCCTACCAGTGTGCGCTATTGCGCCTGGTTCATATTCATGTCCTACAGCTACTAAATGAGGCATCAAGCATCTTGTACATGCTCTAAGCAGTGTATGATGACCCTGGGGTGTGACCTTGAAGGTCTGATATGTCAATGGAAGCTTCGGTGATGACAGGCATGGATTGTTATGCAGGTATACAGGTCTGAAACTAAGAGTACACTGCTGAATATAGTGATTTACATCACTGTTTTGATCCTGAAGAGCACTTGAAGCTCCCTAATAGGCTGGGAAGATTGCATTGCAGACAACACAAGTCAAGAAGTCATATGTACTTGATGTGAAGTACTTGAGCTAAATTTTCTCTGTGAAATATTCAGATCTGAGATCTGTTCACTGCTGAAAACTATCATGTACTGTCAGTGACAAGCATTAGATACTACTGATGCAATACAGGTCATTTCTAGAGCTCTATCACCTATGAGAGCTGTCATATACATGCTGGATGTATGGAGGCTTGAAACATTCAATGAGCATTATTGAAAACTAAAGTCTGAAGCTAAAGTAAATGCAGACATATTGTCTTGGTCAAGTACAAATGGTTCATGAGGTTTTATGCTTTGGTCAGTGAAAACAGGTTGTCTATGTACCTAGATGCTCATGTATTGACCTTGTCATTACGAAGTAAATGTATGACATGATCAGGAGACAATTTGGGGCTGATTGGAACTTGATATGCTGAACTTTGGTTGATTGTAACCTACAATTGAATTTGTTGACACTTGTATGTGCTGGTTATGCACTGTTCTGTGTCTCTATTCTTATGTCTGAAGTGGCATATGTACCAGCAGTCAACTAAGCAGTTTTGGAATATGCATTATGTGTATCTAGGTGGAGTTTGACTTTGGAAAGGCTGCTGTAATTGCAGTTTACAGGTTTGGACTACATGCTTTTGGACCCTGGCAGTGGATCTGCAGGAGTTAAATTTGAACCGAACATCAGGCATATGTATTGGCAGTTGTCTTTATGAGTTGGATCAACCGATTGTGACTTTGTTTGGGCTGATATTTGACTAAAATTTACTGGTTTTTTCTACAATTAATTGCAAAAAACTGTCATAAACAGTTCCGGGCTGAAGTTGAACCGTTAAGAAGATCTTGGTTTGTAGGTAGTCAGGCAAGGTCTGCAACATGGCAAATGCTGATAGAACTGATAATGTAACCCAGATTGTGGGAGAAAAGCTTGATAGTAACAATTATGCAATATGGAAGTTCCGCATGGAGAACTTTCTGATAGACAAAGGATACTGGGACTTAGTGACAGGTATTGAGGCTGAACCTGAAGTTCCAGATAGGAATCCTACCGCTAATCAAAGATGAGCGCATCGAGCCTGGACGGAAAGAGCTCGCAGAGTGTTACATTGGCTGTCATTATGTATCTCTGATGCTATGGTGATGCAGATCATGAACTGTAAATCCCCAGCAGATGCATGGAACATATTGGTCAGGTACTATGGCACAACTACGAGTGCCAGGAAGATACAACTGAAGCAAAAATTCAACAACATAGAGAGGAAGAACAGATCCATACACGACTATGTCACGGAGATTAAAACCATAGCAGATCAGCTCGCATCTGTTGGCTCACAGGTAGAAGATGAGGATATGGTTGCAGTGACCTTAAATGGCTTGGGTCCAGAGTACAAGTCTTTTGACACTTCAGTATCTGTGCGGACTGAGATGCCTGATTTTAATGAGTTGGCTGCATTATTGATTCATAAAGAGGTAAAGCTTGGCTTAGCTACAGGGTCAAGCGTGGTCGTGGTAGCCGTGGTAGAGGCTATGGATCTGGCAGATTTTAATGAGCTGGTTGCATTATTGCAGTTTTTTATTTGAATCAGCGTGGTCGTGGTAGCCGTGGTAGAGGCTATGCATCTGGCAGAGGAGGCCAGTAGAATGCATCCTATAGTAATAGTAATCAGCAATCATCAAATACAAGAGGTAGTGGCAACTTTCGAGGCAGGGGGAGATCGAACTCCCGTGGCAGAGGCTCATGGCAGTAGCAGCGTCAGTCAGACAATCCAAATAAGGACAAGGATTGTCACTACTGCGGAAAGTATGGGCATATTGCAAAGGATTGCTCGAAGAAGCAGGGAAATCAGAAGGGCAAGCAGCATGGACATTATGCTACGTCCAGTCAGGCAGATGACTCTGGTGGTAGACTGTTTGCCATGCAATATGTCA
This sequence comes from Lygodium microphyllum, assembly GCF_053477565.2. Taxonomy (NCBI): domain Eukaryota; kingdom Viridiplantae; phylum Streptophyta; class Polypodiopsida; order Schizaeales; family Lygodiaceae; genus Lygodium; species Lygodium microphyllum. Next base: position 39,541,533 of record NC_141140.1, on the reverse strand, counting down.
AAGATAAGGCTGCTGAAAAATCATCTGATGATGTAGTGTGGTACATTGACTCGGGGGCGTCGAATCACATGATCCCTCATGGTGATTGCTTCATGGATATGGTGGCTGAAAAGCATGGCTATGTATGCACAGGTGATGATACGCAACATAGCATTGAGCATAAAGGTAAAGTGCCTCTGGTTGTACATGATGGCAGGAATAAGAATCTTCATGATGTTTTGCATGTTCCTTTGATTACGAAGAACCTATTGTCTGTGGGCCAAATGACAGAGCAGAACTTGCAGGTTCGCTTCAATAAGCATGGCTGCTTTATTGAAGAGTTTGGCAATGGATGCAAGTTGATCGCAAAAGGCCACAGAAATGGAAGAATGTTCACTCTTGATGCTACACTGCCAGAGCTGAACTCCGTTATGTTTGCCCAGGGTTCTGGCACTATCAGGGACTTAGAGATTTGGCACAAGAGAGTGGGGCATGTCAATTTGCAGAGGCTGCAGACCATGTAGAAGAAGCAGCTAGTAACAGGGTTACCTAGATTCCAATATTTAGATATTGGTCATGTATGCGAGGCTTGCCAGTTTGGTAAGCAGTCACGATTGCCGTTTGTCAGGCATGTAAGACAGAGTACACGACCATTGCAGTTAGTGCACTCTCATGTTTGGGGACCAGCTCATAATGCATCTATGGGGGGCTCCAGATATTATGTATCTTTCATTGATGACTACAGTCGATATACCTGGCTTTACATATTGAAAACAAAAGATGAGGTCTTTGCTGTTTTTCAGAAATTAAAGGCACAGGTTGAGAAGGAATTTGAGTGTTACATCTCTTGCTTGAGATCTGATAGCAGTGGGGAGTATGTCTCCAATGAATTTGCTGATTTTTTGGCTGAAAATGGCATATGTAGGCAGCTAACCTGCAGCTACACTCCGCAGCAAAACGGAGTAGCTGAAAGGAAGAACAAGGTTCTGATGGAAGCTGCTAGGGCCATGATGAATGAGAAACATATGCTGCTTTACTATTGGGCAGAGGCTGTTGTGACAGCCGCATATATTCTGAACAGGACTCCCACTGCAGGCATTCATGACATGACATCATTTGAGAGGCTCTATGGCTATAAGCCGGATGTAAGAGACATGAAGGTCTTTGGCTGTCTTGCTTATGTGCACATTCCAGATGAGAAAAGGAAAAAGCTGGATCCCAAAGCGCATAAGAGTGTGTTCATTGGATACTCGCAGGAGAAGAAGGCATACAAATGTTATGATCTCTCTACCAGGGAGACTTTGGTAAGCAGGGATGTCATCTTTGATGAGCTGGGCTCTTGGTATGTCTCACCAGTTGTAGTGCCATCCGATATGCCTTCCACTCATGTCTCTACAGTTGATATGCAGCAGAGCACTGCTATGACAGGACCTATCAGTCAGACAGTATCCCCATGGATAGGGAGATTGAGGAGCTCACCGTCCACTGACAAGGGTATGTCAGTGAGGGGGAGACATGATGTCTTGGACAGCAAAGGAAAAGAGAAAGTTATTGAGGATGGTATGATGACACCTGGCAGAATGACTTCGGGCTATGAGTCTAGTGATACTTTAGACAGCGAACTTGGTATTCCGACTGTCTATACGCCTGGCACGAGGCAGAACAGGTACATTCTGCCTCATGAGAGAGGTGAATCGAGTAGTGCACCACAGCCTAGACGATCGCAGAGGGTCAGATACCCTGTTGATAGGTTGACGTACTCTGGTTATTCTGCAAAGCATTATGCATACATGACAAAAGTGATGGAGATCAAAGAACCAGGTACTTATGCCGAAGCAGGAAAGGATAAAAATTGGTGCATGGCTATGGATGAAGAGATGAAAGCCTTGGCTGAAAATCAGACTTGGGATTTGGTACCACTGCCTGGAAAAAGCCTGTTGGCTGCAAATGGGTTTATAAAATCAAATGTAAGTCTGATGGCAGTGTGGAAAGGTATAAAGCAAGGCTGGTCGCTAAAGGATATGCTCAGCAGTATGGCTTGGATTATGATGAAACATTCAGCCTGGTTGCAAAAATGGCAACCATACGAACTGTTATTGCCTTGGCTGCTGCAAAAGGCTGGAAATTACAGCAGATGGATGTTAAGAATGCATTCCTCAATGGTGATTTAGCAGAGGATGTATACATGGTTCAGCCGGAAGGGTATGAGCACCCTAATTTTCAGCATTATGTGTGCAAGTTGAAAAAGGCACTGTATGGGCTGAAGTAGGCTCCGAGAGCCTGGCATGCTAGGATCAGCAGTTACTTGCAGAGTCTTGGATTTGTTGTTGGCAGGGCTGATCACAGCATGTTTACAAAGAAGACTAACAGTGGCTTGGTAGTGCTGGTCATATATGTTGATGACCTGATAATCACTGGAGATGATGACATGGGAATTCAGCATGCTATGAAGATGCTGAAATCTGAATTTGACATGAAAGATCTGGGAGATCTGAAGTATTTCTTGGGTATTGAGGTTGTACCAGCTGAAAATGGCTTATGGCTGATGCAGAAGCACTATGCCATGGAAATGCTTAAGAAGTATGGCATGGCTGAATGCAAACCACTGGATACACCTCTGGACCAGAATGTAAAGCTAGACATGAACACTGGGGCTAAAGTAGAAGATGTGACTATGTGCAGGCAGATGGTCGGCAGTCTGATTTACTTGACCATCACTAGGCCTGACTTGAGCTATGCAGTAGGGTTGATAAGCCAGTTTATGCAAAAGCCGAGAAAGCCGCACTTTGGATGCAGTTAGACGCATCATGAGGTATGTTAAGTCCACTGTAGACTATGGGCTATTCTATGTCAGAGATAGCCCTTGATACTGATTGGATACACAGATGCAGATTGGGCAGGATGCTCAACTAACAGACGATCTAGAGTGGCTATGTCTTTAGCTTTGGTAGGGGCATGATCAGTTGGAGCAGCAAGAAGCAGCCTACGGTTGCTTTATCTAGTACTGAGGCAGAGTACAGGGTGGCTGCATTGGCAGCATGTGAGATTGCTTGGCTGCTCAAGCTTATGGCTGACTTGGATATTTAGGTTGATGCTCTAGTGAAACTGTTATGTGATAATCTGAGTAGTGTACTCCTGGCCATGAATCCAGTTTACCATGCCAGGACAAAACACATAGAGGTACACTACCACTTTATTCGTGAGATGGTCCTTGCAAGAAAGGTTGATCTTATGCATGTGAGGACTGATGAGCAGGTAGCAGATATCTTTACCAAGTCTCTGGGTAAAGATAAGTTATGTGGTTTTAGACAGCTACTTGGAGTACATATGATGTCTTGAGCTTGAGGGGGAGTGTTAGAATATCAAGCTCATTTTGTGTGTGTTGACCGACATGAGCTGGACACAGCTAGTCTAGCCATAGTAGTTAGATACATTAAATAAGTCGGTGCCTTTGGTGTGAATGGTCTTATGACCTTAGGTTGTATCTTTCACTATTGAGTGTGGTATGAATAATAGTGTGTGAGAGAGGAAGCTAGCTGCTTCACTCTGTCTGTCATCTATCTGCCTCTTTGAATTTGAACATATTTCACGGTGGATTCCGTGCCAAGGTGGATTCCGTGAGGTTTTACGGTGGATTCCGTAAACTTTGATGACCGGGGCTCATACACAAAGTGGATTCTTTGTGCGAGAACCTGATGAGGACGCCTGTCCTTTTCGGGCATTTCATTAATTTAGTGTGTACATGGGTGATTCCATAGCAAATGATTCCGCAAAATGCATATTAAAGTAATAAACATTTATGAGTTTAGAGTGCGCACTCGTAATAAATTAAGGTTAGGATTTATTTCTAACCAATTGATTTATTTATATAGCTGAAGACTGCTAGGTATTCACTTTTCTCGGTTTAATTGTATTATTTTACTAACGATTGTGAATGCTTCAGTTGATGTGTAGAGATAGCAGCAGTGGCGGAGGAAAGCATTGAAGTCTAGTGAGTATTCGACCTATGGATTATATTTTGATAGGCGCCACGCCTATAATTTGTCATGTCTATTAAGGCATCGATTATTTATCATTATTTTGTATGCGCCTATGCGCACGGATATGTTATTTCTATTTGGACATTGTATTGGGCGTGCCAGACTCTATGGGCACCGTCCATTAGCTTTATCTCCTATTTTTATAAAAGCAAACTCAAAAGCTAAAAGCTTGTCATATTTTTGTAAATTGGGCTATTATTGAGCATGAAGATGGAAATATACATAAAACACATGCTTTGTGAAGCGCTCACACAAGGCATGGGGGAGATTGAACCCAATTGGTCTCTTGCTCTTGTCATTCATGCTTTTTACATTGTAATTTGTGCAAAAAGGTAGAGTTCATTGTTCTTGGGGACCTTCCGAGATTCACTACATAAGCATACAGTGACCGATCTGCGCACCAAAAAGGGAGAGGGAGAGAGAGAATGCACTCTCCCTCTCTTTCTCTTTCTCTCCCTCTCTCATTTCCTTCCCCTCCCTCTCCCTCTCCCTCTCCCTCTCCTTCTCTTTCTCTCCCTCTCTATCTCTCTTTCTCTCTCATTTCCTAAACAAGCAAAAAATAAAGTGATTTAAACATTAAACAAACAAAAGGGAGAGGGAGAGAGACAATGCACTCTCCCTCTCTTTTTCTTTCTCTCCCTCTCTCATTTCCTTCCCCTCCCTCTCCCTATCCCTCTCTTTCTCTCCCTCTCTTTCTCTCTCATTTCCTCTCCTAAACAAGCAAAAAAGAAAGTGATTTAAACATTAAACAAGCAAAAGGGAGAGGGAGAGAGAGAATGCACTCTCCCTCCCTCTCCCTCTCTTTCTCTTTCTCTCCCTCTCTCATTTCCTCCCCCTCCCTCTCCCTCTCCCTCTCCCTCTCCCTCTCCATCTCCCTCTCTTTCTCTCTTACTCCTAAACAAACAAAAAAGAAAGTGATTTAAACATTAAACAAGCAAAAGGGAGAGGGAGAGAGAGAATGCACTCTCCCTCTCTTTCTCTCCCTCTCCCTCTCCCTCTCCCTCTCCCTCTCCCTCTCCCTCTCTTTCTCTCCCTCTCTCTCCCTCTCCCTCTCTTTCTCTTTCATTTCCTCTCCTAAACAAGCAAAAGAGAGTGATTTAAACCTTGAACAAGCAAAAGAAAGAGAGAGGGAGACTCACCAATGAGATATGGCGAGCGTGGGGTGGCTTCTCTTTGCGATGAAAGCTCCTCCTCTCCTTCGCGAACAACGGCGATGGCGGCGGCGGCGGCAAGTCAGGATTTAATGTTACTACTGAACTAACTTATAATCGAACTATTACTACAGCATGTGCGTTATGGTTGCTTGATCAGGTAGGAGATGCATGCCATGACATGCCGGCCGATGCAGGCTTGCACCCAGAGACCAACAACTTTCCGACCATCAGCTTCCACTTCTCGGCGGATGCCAACCTCCTCTTCACCAACATCAAGGTCCTCAACCCTACTGTCGCGCACCCGGCCAACCCCAACCTCCTCACCTACTGCCTCCCCATTCAACCCACTCCAGTGCCCAACACAGCACCGGTTGTCTTCCTTGGCCAGGTCCAAATGCAAGGCCTCCTCATCAAAATGGATAATGTGCATCGCCGGGTCAGACTTACCCCAGAGTATTGCGACGACGATGACTATGAGTATTGATCGAGAGTAGCCAAGCTTCTCTTTAATTCTTTTTTCTTTCTTAGGGATGAAAGGGAGCAAAACAAATGATGCATGTGCTCGGCCAGAAGACTTATCTAATAAGGGCTTTCTTGCATTTAGGCGTAGGAAAGAAACAATTGAATGAGGGCATAGTCTGTATGCGAAGGCCCTCAAAATAGAATCAAAACTTCATGGCAATCAAGTCTTGAAAGAGAGTTGTTTTTCTTCTCCCCCATTTCCTCTGAACCCATTCTTAAGCACCGTGTACTAATTTTACATGCATAAATAGACCATGTGACTAAATACTCCCTTTAGAGTGGGATGATTGACTGACTTTAAAATTTTAGTATGTTTTAGTGACATCATGTTTACTTTTGCTATAGCTAATAGAATTGAAATTTCTTCAGTAAATTTAAATGTTGTTGAGATAGATACTAATCTAGAATTACTTATTGTCCATTTGGGGGGGGGGGGGGGGGGTGGGGGAGGAGAGTGAGAGGGCAAGGCCAATCAAGAAATATGTAAGTTTATCACATGGGTTAAACATAAGGGATTTAAAGCATCCATCTAAGTTTTTTAAAAGCATACAAAGACTCACAATTTGAATAGGAAAAGGGTGTGCTTTGTCTATAATAATTTTACAAATTAGGGATTTTAAATATAAGACTTGCTATACACATGATAATATGGGTTTATATATATAGTGGACTACTTGAGCTTGTTATGTTTTTGGGTTCTGAATAATACACTTTTTTGTCTTTCTCTCTAATTGATATCAAATAAATACAGGTTAGTAAAGTTTAGAGGCTCATGAGTGATGTGTTGCAATACCAATCCATCTTATTCAGTATTGTCTTAAGTATTGAACACTCCACGTGCCAAGCTTATCAAGATAGAGTAATGAAGGCTATGCCACTTTTAAGTTGTTATTAGTACAAGCTAATTACTTGCAAGATGAAGATGAATAATCTATTACCTTATAATTTTTTATAAAATGTTGTGTTTTCATTAAACAAATGCATACTAGCATGTTAACAATAACCAAAAATTATGTTAGCTAGCTTGCAAGGCTATGATGAGCAAACATACAACTCGCCACCACTATCATGATGCCTCGATCTCAAACACAAGCTAAAATGTGATCAAAGTAAAGATCTTGATCTTCTACTCTATAGTGTCCAATGAAGTGAGAACTTGCATTATGATACTTGTTGCAAAGAAGAAAAGTGTGCAAGGCTAACTCATACGACCACAAGAAAGAAACCCCAATACTCAATCAATACACAAATAAAAGATAAAGGCAATATTAATCAACAAAAGGAATTGGGCATTTTGAAAAGATAATCATGACATTGATAAGTAGACATATAGCATTTTTGTTGAAACATCTTAATTAGAAGACATAACCACGAAAAACATCAATCAATTGGGATATATAAAGAGGCTCACCTAGTTCATATGCGAGGGCTTAAAATTTTTACCTCTAGGCATTGATACTATGTTCTCAAAAATCAGTATTTCCAATTATTAAACAAATTTGAGTTCCTTCATCTTTGTCAACTTCTAATCCTCTCCTTATTTCAAGGGCATTCTCACACTCTAAGCTTGTTAGGCCAACAAATACCATTGTCTTGTTATTGTTCAATAATCTACAATATGGTTGCTCACCAAGGGAAGATATCATTCAGTTTGATGAGAAAGATCTCACTTAAACAGAACACATGTGAAGATTTATTAGGCATTCAATTGGCGATTATCAAGCACAAGATATTATCTTAGTGGTTAATATTAATTAATCAAGAAATTTTTCAATGATCAAAGTTAGGGCTAAAAGTTACACAAGATCAATCGAAAAAAAGTGAAAGATTGTTCACCTCGTTATTTAGACCTAGTAAGTAGGTAGTTCAATTGATATTCTTAAGACATAAAGGACATACCATATTTTCTATGTCTTGATTTTGTGTGTACTTAGCACAAATCTATGAATCTAAAACATTTTAGGGTGTTGAAGACTTTCTAATCAAATTCATGTATTGATTAATACTTGATATACATGTGGCATTCCAAACCCTTTCATGATTGGTCAAATAGAACATTGAATCATCAAGACTAACTTTGACTATCTTTCAACTTCTATCTAGATTAATGATTCCCATTATTAGCAATAAAAGTTATTACTTTGGCATATGGGACTTGAACATGCATAAATGATTTAATCACATTAAAATCCAATATTACCACAAACAATGGGTGGGATATGATGAGAACTTGTCACTTAGGAAAAAAATGTGTTTTGTGTGTGTGTGCATGTGTGCGTGCGTGCGTACGTGCATGTGTGCGAGTGAAATATGGTAGTAAATAATCAATGCATATATTGACGAATATTAAAATTTGAATTTTGATATTCTTTGTCATGAAATTAAAATATTTATAATTGGTTATCCAAAAAAATTCAAGAAGATACCCATGCATATTATAACACTATTAAAATTGATTAGCCTAAGACTTTACCAACTATACTCCTTTTACACACCCTTTTTCTTGCTCTTTCTTACCTTAATGTGGGGTTTTCTTACATGCAAGAGTTCATATTGACATATCATTCTCAAATCAAGAGGTAATATTTAACTTTACCTCTATATTGTTATTTTTTTTCTCTTTTTAAAATTACATTTGGTAAATTTGGGGGCTCTTTTTTTAGTCTAGCTATTGTTAAGAGAGAGACAAAATGAGATTATAGATGTCCTAATAACTCATGGTTATATTTTTATCATGCTCTATGAAATACTTTTACTTGGCAAGAGAGGGAGGCAAGTGGGACAGAGTGGAACACAAAATGAGATGATTGATATCCTAACATCTCATAGTTATATTTTTATTATGCTTTGTGACTAATACTTTTTGTTCATAAGAGAGCGAGGGCAATAAGAGGGAGAAGAAGAGGAAGAGAGCATCCTAGACAAAGAGCAAGAGAGGGAGAGCACAGAAAGAGAGAGAGAGAGAGAGAGAGAGAGAGAGAGAGAGAGAGAGAGAGAGAGAGAGAGAGAGAGAGAGAGAGTGTGTGTGTGTGTGTGTGTGTGTGTGTGAGGGAGGGAGGGAGAGGGAGATGAAGATATAAATAAAATGGAAGATGGAGAGAAAAAGAGAGAGAGAGAGAGAGAGAGAGGATAGGAAATGGGGAGCTAGTGAGAGAGAGAGTACTCCATATGATAGTGTTCCTCCTATGCCATAATTGCCTTGAAGAAGAATATCATTGGTTGGGATGAGAAGAATAATAATGATCACTATGTGCCACTAAATTGATTTCTTATTACGCATTCTCTATTTAGTAAATTTATATCAATAAACTAATGTCTCACTTTTCTATTCTCTATTTAGTAAATTTATATCAGTAAACTAATGGCTCGCTTTTCTTTAGGTGTTGATGATGATCTAGCATGGCCATGAGACCATTTAGAGACCAATATTCCTAGTGCATCACTTAATGGGGTGATCAGAGCACTGTGACATGGATATCTGGTACATTGTATAAGTTATGAAGGGGGAAGGAAGTGTCTACCAAGTGTAAGAGTATACACAAGAACCAAGGAGTTACACATAACTGAAGATGGTTTGAGTTCTAAGAAGAGGAAGTGCATTAGCATTGTGTAGATGTATTTATGTATGCATCCGGGGACGCTTGGGAACATTTACGTGTGTGTAATGAGCATTGCATTCATTTGGGATCATCCTCTCCCTTACAAGTCAAGGTTTAAGGCCTTTTCTCTCTTGATGAATCAAGAAGAAAAGTAATTCTTTCACTAAGAAAAACAAGAGAGGTAATTCTCTCACTAACAAAGACAAGAGATGTGATCCTCTAGAAGTGAGGAGACAAGTGATTTTCTCTTTCTAAGGTCTAAGATGACACAAGCTTTTGTGGGAAGTCAATCTTAAGGTTGAGGCCTAAGGCAATCTAATGAACTCTCCTTATCTATAGCTCAAGGTGGTTGCATGGACCATAAGTTAAGAGTAGAGTTTAAAAAGATTTTTTTTTATAAATAGACATGGTGAAACCATTTTTAAAATATCTCGCGATAGAAAGCCGATCTCTAAAAACAGCCCATAGAGATTATCCAAAACGGTCAGATGTAAAACTTTTGTGTTGAACGTTTTTCCATCCGAGCAACACACTGAAAGATATTTTGAAATTGGTGCTGTAGAGTAGGTCTTGGAACTGTCACATAGTGCATGAAGATTAACATTTCCAATATTGGCACTCAAGTCTCTCTCCAAGAAGAGAAGCTCTTGAAGTCTATAAAAGAGGAGGCTCTTCTTGGGTGTGGGAGAGGTGAAGGAAGCATCACTTTGCATGCATCCAAGAGGAGAAGAGAATGAGCAAGTATTGCGAAAGCTCTACTGAAATCAAGCTCCAAGAGAAGATCCCTACACATATTGTGTGGGAGAGAAGGTGCAAGTGCTACAGAAGCTCTACTGAAATCAAGCTCGAAGAGGAGATCCCTACACATATTGTTAGGAGAGAGGGAGAGACTCAAGAAGGATCAAAAGGTGCCAACTTCCAAGTTGTGCAAGTGTTAGCCGGTTGTATACCGTGAAATAAACCATGATCTTGTAATTCTCAAGATCTACAAGTTAAGAATTGGTTTATGTGTAATAGAGGAGCTTGCTCCTTGTCAATAATATAACTCCACAAGGCGGGGGGGCTAGCCCATCTTCTAGTTCCTAATGTGTTGTCAATCTCTCTATCTCTCTCTCTCTCTCTCTCTCTCTCTCTCTACATCTTTCTTTTCTCTCATCTGTTCTCTCTTTGTGCCAACATAATATTCACCATATATCTTTTAAGTATATAAGAAAGTCAAGTGTATATCTCGGATCTTATAACACTATGTTTAGCAAAAAACATGATGGAAAGTAGCCATATTAAGGTCCTTTCATCTTATTTTCTCATCATTGCTATCTCATAATGGGTAAGCTTAAGGGAATAAAGCCATAAGAGCATAGTCTAGCAACTCTTGCTACTTAGTTTTAATCAAGGGAAATTGGGTTTTTTAGAGAAAATATGCAAGATGATTGGACAAAGCATTTGGGCATCTTACATTGAAGCCTTTGGTCACAACTTGATTACAAGAGATGTAAAGTTTTTTTGCTAATTTTAGAATCTAGTTTGTATGGTTTGAATCACACAATAGAACATATAAAGGCTATACCAAGGCGAGAGACAAAAAATCATATGAAGTTATTTAACAATGTAAAGCCCTACCATCCAAATACACGTCCTGCTGGTACGCGAACACAGTGTGAAAAACTCTAGAGTGCATCCTCATTTGTCCTTCTTATTGATCTCGAGAGTCAATGCTATATTAGTCATTAGTGGTAGTGTCCATAGTGTGGATGGTTTAAAAAATACTAGATTTTTGGACAAATTTAGTCTATTTTTTATATTTTAGATATTATTTTAGATATTTTAGACATTATTAGTTTACAGGCAACACAAACAACACTCAGAACTAGGAGAAGAAGGAGTGATCTGCGAGTATTCTTATCAAGTGTCTTGGTATTTTACCCCCCTTTTGGAGCCAACGGAAGCATTAGATTGGTGATCTAAGCAGCAGAGAGGAAGAAATTATTTTATGCACATTTTTTATCTACAAAAGATTTATCTTCTCAAGATACAGAAATAAATTGTCAAGCTTCACCTCTATGAGTATTCTTCTACATCTTCTATTTTTTTAAACCCCTTCTCTTCTATGTGCTTCTCTCCCTGAATCTCTCTTCACCCCACTATCTCTAATCCCCATGGTAGACTTTCGACCCCAAACGCTCCAACAGTGGTGAACTTGACATGAAAGTTGACAGCCGGTAGGTGTATAAAGATGGGGGATTCTACAGGTTCAAGTGGTGGTGATGCTTTATAATAGATGATGCTTTGTTGCAACAACAACAATAGCAACAGTTGTTGTTGCAACAACAAATGCATACTCAGCAAGAAGTAGAAATAATTGATTCCTTAGCTGTGAATGCATCGTAGTCACTAGGACAAGAATTGAAGCAGTTCAAGGGTCAAAATGTTTCGACCTTCATTCAGTTGCATGAAGAGAAGATGTTGTTTCATGAGGTACTACATTATGCATGAAGTCCATATTTCTCCCATTTGGCCATGCATGCATTGCATGATCAAATTGATGAGTTACATAGAAGATATGCTGATTGGGAAGTTTTTAAGAAAGCTTTGATATAAGAGTTTTTTTTGGAAGATGCAAGATTGGTAACTAAAAAGACATTTATAAATTGGATTGAAAATCCTAATAAAGGGTTGGCTGCACAGCTTTGCTCCATGAATTTGAAAGTCAATATGTGTAGTTGGATGCTGATAAGCGACAATCATTGGAGAATTAGAAAATTGATTTTTTTCTAAAGGCTACATATCCTATCTTACAGGAGATTCAGATGACTGATCGTTTAGAAGATGCCTCTTCTAAAACGAGACTGAAATCAAATTGGGCTAATGTAACTGATGCAATGTATATGTTGGTAAAGAGAGAGTGGATGAAATCAAGATGGGGTAGAGGCACCTGATTTGAGGCTGAATTTGACAGAAATCTATGAAAAGGTTGAAAAGTTGGATGTGAAGGTAAAAGAGAAGGCTCGTGCAATATCCCAAAGACCGTACAAAGAAGGATACAATAGGAGATGCATTTGGTGTGACGGTTTACAGCATGAAAAGCGAGACTGTACAGCCTATCGTGAAGCAGAAGTAAAAATGTTAGTCTTTTGGAAAGATGGAAAAATACATGCAACAAAAAGTGGTCTTCCAATAGAGCCAAATTTTGGAAATTGTGGCATGCAGAAGAGGTTGGAAGATATGGCTGCAAGGACATCATTTGTTATCATAGATGCAGCCACAAATGGGTTGAGAATTGAAAGGATTGATGAAGCTCATAAAGGAGGCATGGCTGAAGAAAAATCTCGCGTTTGGATGCAAGCGTTAGATTGCATGGAAAAAGGAAAAACAAAAAAGTCTGAATTGACTGATGCAAGTCAGAGTATACGAGGGAGAACAGGATGGAGTGCACTAGTGGATAGATTTTAATCCTATGCTTATTTGCTTGAGGTTCATAATCAAGAAGTTGATCTTATGGAAGAAAAGAGAATAAGAGATGAGGACACTGCTAATCCTTCCTCTTCAGGCCCATCTAAACGCATAACACAAAGTAAATTGGAGCAGTAGAAAGAGGCTAAAAAATCTATACCTAAGCATGTTATGGAGGATGCATCTCAAGAGAACAAACAAGAAGGGAAGAAAAGGGGCAATCAGCCCAGTTACAGGTTACAATCGGATCTTGAGACTACCACAAATCTTAAAAAACCCTTGGAAGATTGCATACTTGGTAGTAGACTAGAATTCACACTTCACGAAGTTCTTGGAATCGTAAAATGTGAATTTCATATTGTAATCATTGATATGCTAAAACGAAAAAGACAATTTGGTTGTGAATTTTTACAAGCATTGATGCAGGTTGACAAAGACATAGAGAAACACTTTAGAGAGAATATGATGATGCATGTAATGCTGATTTGAAGCAGGCTGATGTTGAAAATGGGATAAATGGGAGTAGACAGCAAGCTTATGGGGCTGAAATTGGTCTTATGGGTTGTAGTAAGCATCATGGTTGATTTTAGTGGCTATATGTTGTCAAATGGCTATACTTTTATTTTTTCGGATTTTTTTCAAAACTTGAGTAGGTTGAGTTATAACTCCAAAAATTTTTATTCGGCAACATTTCTAAGGTGTACCAAGATTTTGAAGGCTCTTTTTCCATTCATGTGAAACAAATATTGAAAGAAATATATTAAATTCGTCACAATATTTATAAGTTATGGGATATATATATAAACATTCGCCACATGTACATAGTACTCATAAACATAGTACATACATATACACATGTCACATACTACATATCCTTGATCCTTCTTTACATACTCATACACATGACTCACACACATCCCTCTGCACACACACATTACTCAACATTACATCTACTCTTGTATTCATACATACATATACACAATTCTTAGAACCAAAAGGTTTGAGGTACTCATGGTCCAATAACTTGAGCTAGTCAGATATTTGAAGCATGTATCTTGAAAGTTGCAAAGCAAGATAGAGCTCTACCTAAAACCCATAAATTCTAAGGGACTTCCCCTCTTCATATACTTGAGCACAAATTATACCTCCCCTTAATGAATGATTTATCCAAGAGCAAGCTAAGTTCATCAAGGTGCCAAGGACTCTCTCCATTTCCACATCCCAGATTTTAGCAACACACTAGGAACAATCAACAACATTCTTGGGCTCAACTTCAGCTATTAGCACTGAGAGATGCTTGTGGAAAACATTAGCATATCCTAGTCATTAGTAAAGGTGCATCTATTTTCATCCTAAATAAATGTGATAGTGCTAGTTGAAGTTGAACCCAAGAGTGTTGTTGATTGTTCCTAGAGTAAAAATTCAAGACTATCACATTTATTTAGGATGAAAATAGATGCACATTTACTAATGACTAGGATATCCTAATGTTTTCCACAAGCATCTCTTACTGCTAGCCAAATTTGAGCCCAAGAGTGTTGTTGATTGTTCTAGGCTCAACTTCGGTTAGCACTAAGAGATGCTTGTGGAAAACATTAGCATATCCTAGTCATTAGTAAAGGTGCATCTATTTTCGTCCTAAATAAATGTGATAGTCTCTCTTTGATGCTTAGCTTTGAGAGAATTGAAGTAAAATTGATATGGAGCATCTATTAAGAGGTCCCACCTGACTTAGCAAGAGGATCCAAATTGAATGTTTGAGCTGTTAATACACAATAATAAGTAACAATGTCGATCAAGAGGTTGGGACCCTCAAGGTGGTTAGCTATGTGCAACTCCTTCTAGGTTTTATACAAGAGGGGGTGATGCTCTAATTCTAGGTGTAGGCTAGGTTACATGAGAGAATCATGGATAGAAGAGAGACGTTGTTGCAGTGAGTTGGAATCAATTGAATTGTTTTGGTGATACATTGCTACTCTACATTGCTCATGATTTGACAATCTCTACAGGCACTGTCAACTCAATGCATATACAATTCCTTCTAAAATGGGCATTGAGAGTTGTAATTTTATTTGATCTCATTGACTTTGGATTGATCCTAAATTTATGTGGCAAGTGCACAACTAGGGATAAGCGTAAGTAGCGTTGTCGTGCCACTACCCGAACACGGTGTTAAAAACTCTGGAGAGCATCATCATTCGACTGTCTTATTGATCAAGAGAGTCAATGTGATATGAGTCATTAGTACTAGTGTGAGTGGCATGAATGTCCAAAAATACTATATTTTTGGATAATTTTAGCTTAATTTTTATATTACTTATTGTAAAAATCTGAAAAAGTTAGAAAAGCTTTTAGATTAGGATGGCATGTAAAAAGCAAGTTGCTTTATCAGCCAATTATGGGATTTTTCATAAAAAAGAAAGATTGGCAAAATTGTGCACATTGCGATTGCTGTTGACAGGCTGAAAATTGCACTTTGCACTGGAAGAAGGAGGAGGAGTGAACTAGAAGATTCTGGATCAGGTGTCCTGAGGTTTTACCCCCCAAAGCCAACGCAGCCACATCAGATTTGGGTTTCGAGCAGCACAGAAGGCGCTGTTAATTTGATCCACATTTTTGGTCTACGAAGGAGCTCTAGGAGATCTAATGCTTGGAGATTGCTTCTAAGTAGTGCCAGACAAAGGATTTCATGTTCTATAAATACATATTGGTTCAATTCAATGTGCTTTATCTTTGTGGTGTTTACCTCTTGTCTATTCTTATTCTTATTTTTCATATCTTATCTTTACTTCCTTCTACCTTTGATCCTTGGTGGATACGACATTTCGACAAAAACCCCTCCAACATTGGTGAACCCAACATGAAAGGTTGTCATAAAAAGGAAAGACAAGATGGGAGAACCTTCGAACACAATCTCCAATGATGTTTTGCAACAGTTGATATAGAATATGAATATGCTTATGCAGGTACAACAACAACAACAGGTGATGCAGGCTTCTGCTCACACAGAAAGTGTTGTGATGAATGCTTTGCAAGCAGTTGAGCGTGAGATAAAGTTATTCAATGGTAGAAATATATTTGCATATGTACATACCTATGCTCAAAAGATGAAAATCTTTGGGGTAACTCAACTTGCATGGAAACTGTATTTTGTATGTGTTACTATACATGAACTAAAAGCAAGAATTACTGAATTATACATGTAGGATATTGACTGGGTAGCTTTCAAGAAGACACTCAAGGAATAATTTTACCTTGAAGATACCAGTTTGATTACGAGCAAGACTTTTCAAGAGTGAGTTTTACAACCCAATAAGGGTCTTGTGGCTACAGAATTGTTCAAAGAATTTGAAAGCCAATTTGAGTAGTTGGATCTTGCAGAATAGCAAGCTCTTGCAAGTCAGAAAATTGAATTGTTTCTACAGGCAGCTGATCCTGAGCTTCAAGAGAAGTTTGATGATTTGCTAAAAGATCAGACTACAAAGAAAGGTTTGAAAACAAAGTGGAGACATATCAAAGAAGCTGTTACTGCACTTGTGAAAAAACATAGAAGAAGAGAAAGATTGCATGTCTCTAGCCTGCCTACTATTACAAGCAAGATAGTTGAAGTATCCAGCAAGCCACCCACTTTTATTTGGGCCATACGAAAGAGTTACAGTAAAGTGTACAATGCTCGTTAAAATGAACACAAAGTGTACTTGAATCCGTAAGACTGATACATAAAATAAATACAAGATCACGTAATGAAAGCAACGGTAAAATCATGAAAAAATATAAATGATGATAATAACATAGTGTTAAATTGACATTATCAAGTAAAATAGTTAATATGCTTAAGATGATGATCCAATATATTTTGAAGGTTAGAAAAAATTGTAAGGTGTCTCCGGATTATCTTCATAAGACAAACGTACATTTTTTACATGCAATTTTATTTTTTATTTTATGTATATTTTTTATAGCAATATATTACTTTTGTTTAATTTAAAAATTTTATACATAATATTATTCTATATCTTAGGTTTGTGCAACCTCAAAGATTGGGGTCAATATATAGATTATGAGTCCAACAAAGGCAAGTGACCATGCAAAGTAAGTATCTCATTTTTAATATTTATAGTAAAATATATTTGATATGCATAATAGGACAAAAGACATTTCAGATGACTGTAAAGATGCAGCAATGTTTGTTACAATCAACTTCTACAAATCAAAAAGTAAGGAAGTTCAAGGTATGCTTTGAAGAATTTATTTGTTAAAATAATAATTATAATTATCTTCTTGAATAAAAAATAAATGGCTTCATGAAGATATTGACTTTTACTTTTTTTAAAGGCTCTTGACGATGTATGTCATGAAGATGACAAAAAGATTCACACTCCTATACAAAACTAAGATTTTTTCTATAAGTTTATTGATAATCCATTTGTATGAAATTCTTCAAAGTCCATATAGTGTTGAAGGGGTCTTTGTCGAAAGGTTGTATCCACCGGGAATCAGAGGTTGAAGGAAGTAGAGATAGGAGATGGACGAGAAGAAAGAGAATAGACAAGAGATAAACACGATAAAGACAAAGCACAATGAATTGAATCAATATGTATTGAAAGAACCTGGAATCCTTGCACTACTCAGAAGTAATCTCCAGGCATTAGATCTCTTAGAGCCTCTTCGTAGAACAAAACGTGTATCAAAAAATTATAGCTCCTTCTCTACTGCTTGGAACCCAAATCTAATGGCTCTGTTGTCTCCAGAAGGGGAGTAAAACAGCAGGACACCTGCTCACTGATCTCCCAGATCACTTCTTCTTCCTCTTCCAGTTCAAACAACAGTTTTTAGCCTATCAACAGCGATCGCGACGTGCACACCTTTCTCAATCTGTCTTTTTTGTGAAAAATCTCATAACTGGCTGAAAAAGTAACTTGTTTTTTTCATGCCATCCTAATCTAGACGTTTTCCTACCTTTTTTGGATTTTTTATAAATAATATCCAACATATCTAAAATAAGCTAAAATTGTCCAAAAATCTAGTATTTTTAGACTATTCATGCCACTCACACTAGCATTAATGACTCCGATCGATCACATTGACTCTCTACATTAATAAAGAAGTCGAATGATGATACACTCTAGAGGTTTTCACATTGTGTGCGTGTAGTGGCATGACATTCATCCCCTCTGAACTTGCACATCCTCTGATATGTGCCAAAATCCTAGTTGTCACCAGATTGTGAGTCCTCCTCATCCTCTACAACCATATCATTTTCTTCTTCATCTTCCATATCTTCCTGGCTAGCCCTTGTATCATGGCCACAATTTTCTTCCAATTCAGGAAACTCATAGGCATTAGATTCCCGTCTCTTGAATAATTTGATTCTTTTCCCTTCTACCACAAGTTTTATGGCTATCCCATCTAGCTCATATAATACATAATCAGCATTATCAAATGCCTATCTTACAACATAGAGTCCAAACCATCTTTTGGAAACTTTACACATGGCACTATGGTGGTTTTCTAAACTACTATCATAAACCAATACCCAATCCCCATCTTGTACAATTCTTGGTCTTAGTCTATGTCTTTTGTCGAACCGTTTCTTGTTTTGTATCCTTGTTGCCCTTAACTTTGCAATTGCTGCCTCTATGTCTTTTGACTTTCTTTCCAATTGTCTAATGCGTAAGGCCAATAACTCTTCTTGATTCAACTCCTCCTCCCAAGATGGCACACTCCATGTGATTTTCGTCTCTTCTATTGGCATGATAGGTTTTTGTCCATACATCAATTCTATATGCATATATCCTGTAACAGCACTATGAGTTGTTTTGTCAGGCCACAAAGCATAAGGAAGCAATTGTGGCCACTCTTTTACCTTCTCTCCACATGTTTTTACTAATGCCTTCACAATAGGTGGATGACCTCTTTCACTTTTTCCATTTCCTCCAGGGTTATAGGCTAAAGTTAAAGCAAGCTTTATCCCCAACCATGCAAAGAAATCATGAGCTTCATCTGCATCCATCTCATCCCTATCTGTAGTAATTTTTCCTATACAATCATACTGACAAAAGATCTCTTCTAAGAGAAAAGTATGCATGGCATTTGCTGTCTTAGTCTGTAGAGCTCTCCTTTCCACTTGATTAGTCAAGTCTTCACCGGCACAAGCACAAGATATCTCATTCGCCAAAGACCTGTAGGCATTGTGACTAAATCCACCACCCACTTAAAATGAAGAGACAACAGATATGTGGGCTGCAATCCATCCCGATGTCTCACAGATGAATACATTTGACATGTCATACATGTTTCCACAAAGTGAGCAACATCCTTATACATACCCTATCACCAATATCTTTCTTTGATCTTTGTAAAAGTACCCTAAACACCTCTATGGCTAGCCCACAAGCTTTCATGAAATTCTTGTATAACATCTACTTGTGAAGCTCTATCACCCAAAACTCGCAATGGCATACCCTGTTTCTTTAGCATGTTTCCATAAGTATCCATCTTTAAAAAAAAACCCATAGGCTTTTCTCTTGATCTTCTTAAACTCTGCATCTAACCATTCATCTCTCTTTGTTAATGTATTGATGTATTGACCAATTCTCAGCCACTCTCCAACATATTTGTCTTCTAGAAACATTTCTACACAAGATGCAAAACATCTAAAGTGTCTTCTCTTTGTTGTCCAAGCTTCTGTTAATATTGTAGCAACACCTTGCATTGCTAAATTCACTCTTGCAACATCATTTTCAACGATAGGAAAGTCATATTCTTCCTCCTCATCCATCATCCCATCTTCATTCTGATAGCGTAAATTCATCAACCAGGACCTGCACCCACATTTCTTATGGTCACTTTATTGACTGGTTGCATATCTTGAATAAATCTTAGAGCCCCATTCTTTTTGGGCGTAGTAAACCAATGATTTGAGTACGGAGCTGAAGAGGCCTCCAAGATCTTCATGGAAATCTTTTCATTTAGTGAATCCATCAAGTTTGGCAAGTAATCTTTAGGCACTCAAATAGGCCTCAAGTTCCATGGTACATGTGGCACATTCAATATTACCATAGGAGAGACAAAATTTGGATCCACACAACCTATTTCAGTTGGCTGAAATGCAAATACATTTCCATGCCTAGCCAACATCTCTATAAAATAGTCTCTCTTAGTAGGCAAAAGAAACCCTTCTGCACCAACTTTCAATTCCAATAATGTTTTAGATGTAAACTAATGACCTATATCTTTAGGATCGCGTAAGCTTGGCTGCATTGACACTTTTTCATACAAACCCTCACTTTCTGGTGGAAGTGGTAAAGCAATTGGTTTCACATTTTTGTCAACTCTCTTATACTTTGTCTCCACAAGTGCTTCCACCCATTGTAATCCTTCCTGTTGAGCAAACAATGCTATAACATCATACATGTCCAAAGAATATACTGATAACACTTTTTTTTCAGTCTCATTTTCTTGCAGGTATAGTTACTAAAATTTCAGCCATAGTGTCATTAATATTCAATCCATAAAAGATGCCTAAAATTCCTTCATTTTTAGCTGACAATCCCAAAGGAGACTTAATGCTGAGTGAGCTTCCTATGAAGCGACTACTCGATAACACGACTGCAAAGCAAAGTGCCACGGCTCTAGTGACATCGCTGCTCGCAGGTTTAGGAGAAAACCAAGGCTCAACGAACCAGGCTAAAATCCCTATTGTTGCCAAGCAACTCGATAAGTACCAGCCCCATGATGATCCCTACAGCTTTGTCGAGCAGTTCGAGCAAGTCTGCGAAGCCAACAGCCTCAACGACCTGACTCAACATTCTCAAGCGTTCGAGCTTTGCTTGGGCAACAAAGATAGGACGTGGTATAGGAGCTTAGATAATGTAGAGTGAGCCAACTTTGATGGCCTCAAGGATCTCTTCATTAAGAGATTTGCCGAGCTCGGATACTCCAATAATCTACTAGTACGCTTGATGAATGTCAAGCAAAAAGATAAGGAGGACATTTGCGATTACATGACCCATGTGTGGAGTCTCTTCAAGAGAATCCCTACTAGAGAGCGACCGACTGAAAGAGCAGTGTCAAATGTATTCATCAACGGCATTTAGCACGAGGAACTATACAAGGCTTTGGCAGGCAACTCGAGTTTGCAACGAGATGCACTAGCCAGGGTCTTTGAGTAGGCCATCCGAGTTGATGATCACATGAAGGAGCGGAGCTCCAGAGGTGCGAACCTGGAGGGGACCAACTCATGGAGCTTAGAGAGAGCGTCAGCCTCGAGTGATCCATCAACACCATCATCCCAGGATAAGGGAAAAACCACCGAAACGAATTAAGACTTGGCTGACGTTAGAATGGAACCAGCCAAGTTGTAAGATATGTTGAGACGACCAACACGCCCACACATCCAATGCGTATACTGTGGCGGAAACCACTTACCAGCCGAGTGTCAAGACCCTAGGTCATGACCTTGCACTAACTGCGGTAGGTTCGGTCATGATGTCTTACATTGTAGACTGCCAAGGAGGCTTCCATACTCACAATCATACGGCCAGCCTTACCTAGTGAACAGGCCGCAGCCATTTTTCGAAAGGGGAGCCCCATTGGCCCTCCTTGTGCCTAACGACATAAAGCCAGCCGTTCCTAGGATGGAAATAAATCCTACAAGCATTCCTAGGCTGCCTGGTCCTTACGTGACCCACCCACTGAGTGACACTCCTGTCCACTATGTGGAAGAACCAAAAGAGGAGGAAGCTTACATATGCCCTTACGTTTCGCATGACGACGAGGGCAATGCTGTCTTCATGGACTATCGCCCTATCCCAGTGATGGCGTTAGGAAGAGGACGAGGTAAGGGCCTAGGAGGGGAGACGCAGGATCCAATCATCTGTTCGACTTATGGCCACCCAGGTCATGTCTCATCGCGCTGCCCTGAGAGAGAGCAGCAAAACTAAGATAAGGCTGACCAAAGGTACGCTGAGTGTAGAATCACCCATCTTTTCATCGACTGCCTAAGGCGAAAACCATCATCTAGCTCAACCAACGAACCATCGGTCCCATTGGGGTTGTTCGGTGTCGAGAACCACGACGGGGAGGCCACGCCTATCCCTTTGCAGGTCACGACCCATGCCCAAACCAAGCAGGCTGGCATCTCTTTGCCAAGACCTAGCAATCTTGATGTAGCCTCGATAGGGAAGAAGAGCCATAGATGGCGGAAGAGGAAGTCGGAAGCTAAAATCGCACTAAAAACGAAGAGTGTTACAACTCTGCCCGCTGGAAAGAAGGTCTCCGACGCAGAAGTAGAGACATTAGCCCCTAAGACGACCGAAAAGGGAAGCGCTAAGGTAGGAGAATACCCGCAACCGAAGCGACAATTAGAGGCCATAGAGAAGGTGAGAGAATGGGTGAAGGAAGCCCAAGCACATCTAATGGACGTTGAGCCATCATAGAGGATGGGATCAATGACCTCTCCAGCATAAGTATGCTGACCTCACTCCCACAACCAAAGTTAAGAGAAGCAACTGCACCACAAGCGATACCGCTAAGGCCAAGCCTTGGTGCTGCTACAGGGCCACGGTTCAGTCACGACCACTGGCCAGGACAATCCATGTTAGGAGAGAGATGAACACCCAACGATCTCCTAACCACACTAGTGACTACCCCTGTAACACTTAGCCTGGGAGATCTACTTAGGTAGCACCCCACCCTATGGTAGGATCTTAAGCAATGGGTTGAAGGGTCACAGGAGCAGGTCACGACAGACCCTCATGACCATGAGACAGAAATGCAAATACCGAGTTTGACACTGCACTCTATGCCTAAGTCCTTGCACTTCAATGCCTTTTTGGAAGGCTCCAAAATGCATGCAATCTTACCAGTCTTAGCCCTCTAGGCGATACAACGAGGAAGGGAATCATAGACATGGGGGCCAGGGTTAGTGTGCTTAGCCACACAGTGCTTCAGACTTGGGAAAACCCACCTATTGAGACTACCAGGTTTAATGTCATGCTAGGGAATGGTATGAGAGTTAAGCCATTCGGGGTGCTTAAGAATTGGACAGTAAAGATCGCAGGTGTTTAGCTCTCCGTTGACTTTATAGTCATGAAGGGAGTGGACTATGACATCCTAATAGGCCGCCCTTGGATGCGCAACACTAGGGTCATCGAAGATTAGGGTAACGACTTAATCTTTCTTGGCAATAGGACAGATGCCGTGAGAGTAGAGATGGACACCTAGAAGATCTCATCCGTTGACTTAGATGCCATCTCTGCTATGCTCAAAGGTAATGCTCAGGCCAAGAAGTCCTACGGGCCCTTGACCAGGTATATCCCATGCCCGGAGAACGAGCGGGATTGGACGCATGTCCTTGCTACAATCGACCTGCCGTTCTCTGATCACGAAGCATATGAGCAAGCCATCAAAACAATCAGAAAGGCTGATGACACACCCTTCGTGCCAATCTGCATAATGGCAGGAAGCCTTCAAGGGAAGCCAAAGCCCGTCAACTCACACGTCCCAACCAACAAAAGGAAACTCCAAGAGATACTAGAATATCTATTGGACAAGCTAGCTCGCAATCCAGCTACAAATCTCAAACCACTCCAGGATCTCTTAGATGAATCCAAGTGGCAATGGACCAGAGTGCAAGACTTAAACCTCATGTATAACTAGGCCCTGTTACCTGATCAACGACTAGGTATAGACCGAGTCCTAAAAGATGACGAGCGGTCTGATGAAGAAAATTCAAAAGATGAATACAAAGACTGCCAGTTCTTCAGTGATAAAAGTGAGGGTGAGGTAGATACCGTGGAATAGGACACTGAAGGACAAGAAATAGAGCAAATACGAGCAGACTCCAAGCTGTAGAGAAAGAGTATTTTCCGGAGGGAATGAGGAGTCATGAGCATGGAATGTGACCGCGCTTGGTTGGAACACATAGGAGCCATAGACCTCGAGCAAGTGGGACTAGCCTAGCCAGGAATGACATCGGTGTTTAGAACTGAATCACCATCTGAACTACGCCCACCAAGAGAGACCATCTCTTCTAGCAAGGAGGGGGATTCGACTCTGAATCAGAGGTTATCTTGAATAGTGATCCAGAGATCCCTGGGCCACCCACAACCCGACGCACCAAGGGGGACCTACCGGTCCACCTGAGGCAAAGACAATTGAGACAGGAAAAGGCAAAACAACCCAGAGATGCTCGAACAAAAGAACAGTGAAAACCACAGGACCTCCCTAAACGATTCACGAAATTCAAAAAGGGGGATAGGGTGCTAGTGCTGTTAGGTGCCAAACGTCAAGCACAAACAAGCAAACCAATCAAGGAACGAGCCAGGGTCAAGGAGGTGGACCTAGATCAAGAAGGGGAATCACCCCGAGTCTTCATTGCTGATAACTTGACTAATGAAGAAGAAACGAGTCTTGTCGCTCTCTTACGAGAGTACATAAACGTGTTTGCCTGGTCCTTAGGAGAGCTTAAGGGGGTAGATTCGAGTGTCGTGACCCACAACATACCCATGATGCCGGATGCAATAGCGGTCAAGCAGCGACCGTACCCTATGAATCCAAAACATGCTCATGTTGTTAAGAAGGAGATTGATAAGCTGATGAGAGCAGGATTCATTTATGAAATTGAGCACACTGACTGGATATCGCCCATAGTCATCGTGATGAAGAAGAATGGAAAAATCCGAGTGTGCATCAATTACAAGAAGGTAAATGCTACCACCAAGAGGGACAACTCTCCGTTGCTATACACCCAGCACATGCTTGAGAGAGTGGCAGGCAAGGAAATCTACAGTTTCTTGGATGACTTCTCAGAGTACAACGAGGTACAAGTGCATCCTGCGGACATACATAAAACTACCTTCACCACTAAGTGGGGTGTCTTTGCTTACATAGTCATGCCCTTCGGGTTGACTAATGCCCCTGCCATTTTCCAACACCTCATGTGCACCATCTTTAAGGACATGCTTCGCAAGGAGTTATAAGTCTTTGTCAATGACCTTTGTGTCCACTCGACGTGGGTCGAAACTTAGACAAACTCTGAGCAGTCTTTAAGCGGTGTCGTTTATACCGCCTCTCCTTGAACCCCTTAAAGTGCCATTTTTGGGTGAAGCATGGATGCATTCTAGGGCACGTGGTGTTGAAGAACGACATTGCCACCGACTTCTCAAAGGTCAGGGTCATTGTTGACCTTCCACCCTCGAGCAACTACAAAGGAGTTCAATGCTTCTTAGGCCATATCGGGTACTATCGTCATTTTGTACTCAATTATGCATTGATCGCCAAACCATTGTACAAGTTGCTTATAGTCTTCGAATGGACTGAAGCATGCCAAAGGGCATACGAAGAGTTGAAGAAGGCTCTAACCACAGCACCAATCCTACGAGTCCCAGATTGGACCATCACCTTCCATGTGCATATCGACACTTCTAAGTTTGCCGTGGGGGCAGTGTTGTGCTAGCCTGGAGAACACAATTTAGACTATCCAGTGAGCTTTGTTAGTATACAACTCACTGAGACAGAAATGAATTACTAAACGACGGAAAGAGAGGGACTCGCCATGGTATTCGTAGTAAAGAAATTCCGGCATTACCTTTTAGCCACGCCCTTCACCTTCTTTGTGGACCATCAAGCCTTACTATATCTAGTAAACAAGCCTTATGCTACAAGAGGCATAGCTTGATGGCTCCTTCTGCTTTTAGAGTTCGACTTATCCGTAGTGGTACAGAAGGGAAAACAGCATTACATGGCTGATCACATGTCACGCATTCCCACCGGAGAAGCCGCTGGACAAGGTGTTATTGAAGAATTGCCAGACGCCCATCTGTTTAACCTCTCCAGTGAGAGAGACCTATTTAAGGCTGATCTAATGCCATATTGGATAGATGGCATAGTCCAAGTGCCTGATCGACCAATAGAAAAAGCCCAATTGAGGCGATTAATCCTTAAGATCTAGCCCTATCAGCTGATTGCACGCCAACTCTATAGGCTGGGGCAAGACGGATTGTTGTGCAAATGCGTGTGCGAATATGAGATGCACAATGTGCTCTCAGAAGCGCATGGCGACATTACCAGAGGGCACTTTAGCGGAGACACGATAGCACGAAAAGTGTTGCAGTCTCAGCTATGGTGGCCCACGCTTTTCTACGACACAGAACGATTCGTCAAGCATTGTGATGAGTGCCAGCACAGACAAAGGTCCCAATTCGCAAGGATCGAATGGAATTAACCCCGGTTATTGCTCAACGACCCTTCGAAAAATGGAGAATTGATTTCATTAGGCCCATTAGTCCTGCGGCACAGTATTCGCATGCTAAGTACATCATTGTGGCCACGGATTACCTCACTAAGTGGATAGAAGCGCGAGCCACATGAAAAAACAATGCTAGAGACGCAAGAGCTGGTTTGACAAGCACGTCAAGCAGCGCGATTTCGAACAGGGTGACTTAGTGCTCCTCTACTCGGCTAAAGGGCATAAGCAAAAGATAAAATTTAGAGGTCTTGGACACTTCAAAGTTTGTGCAATCAGCCAAACAGAAAACATTGAACTCGAGATCCTAAACGGTGAAGGAATAGGCTTCTTTAATGGCAGTCATGTCAAGAAGTGCTACCCTCCTATACATCCTTTGCACGAACCACCGATGTTAGAACCGCATGTCAAGGTACGAATAGCCACAATCATTGAAATCGACGATGAGGACGAGGAAGCCATGGAACCCGCACACCTTCATATCACGATCACGGCAGAACAAACATGTGCTTTCACCGCCTTGATCGACGAGGAAGAAGACTTCAACGTCTTGACCTACGATCATTAGACTCAACTTGGCCGGCCGCAACTTCAACCCACCACTGCAAAATTAAGCCCATATGGGGCTCATTCCTATGCACTACTCGGCAAGTGCAAGGCAGCCGTTTCTATTGAGTCTGAGACTGTTCTAATGATTTTTTATGTGTTGCCAGATGCTAAAAACGCAGACACAGAGTCACTGCTGGGGCGCACCTTTAAAAACCAGACCCACTACAATGTCGACTACGCGTCGCAGCATATCCACCTAGCAATAGGCAACATTTGCATTGTTACAGCTTTCAGCAAGGGCTGCACAACCTCATCACGGGCCACCCAGCCAACCGATAGAAATGCCTATAGGTAATTCTAAGGAGGGGGTAGTGTGTAGCTGCCACTCCCCGAGTCTCATTGCCCGCAACCTATACCAGCCAAAGCTAAGGCTCCACAGCCTGGCCTTCAATGGGTGCCTAAACAACCGCAACAGCCGCCTAGGAGTCGATGCTCCTACCCTCATAAGACCAGAAACTCTAAACCTAGGAGACCCAAATGCAATCACAAGAATAGACGTGTAATTAGTCAAAGATGGTCCCCAAGGTTCTCTTGCGCACACAAGGCTACTATGAGGGCAATGCTTGGCTATGGATACTTAAGGCCCACACGGCCAGAAGCACCACTTGTATGCCAACCTCAAGCTCGATCATCTCTAAAACCGTAGGACCTCGAAACCACCAGCCGCCGCAGAGCTTCCCCAACCCACAACCATCGAGTCCATCCACACGCGAACCTACGGGAATTGCCCAAGCCTGTCGGATCAATCAACAACCGCCAGCTCAAGCATCATCACAAGCAGGAAACAATCTAGCTTTCCAAATCCATCCTGAAAGCAATAGGCCATCATTCGAGGCCGCTGCTAACCTAGCCTCTGTCCGAGCAACCCAATCGCAAGCTCCTGAAGTCCTACCATAGCAATTCTCTGTCGTCAAAGGCTCAAGTCCTACCAAACCCCAACCACCCGCAAGCCTTAAACCCTCTTATGAGAGGAAATTCTTTCTCTCACTAGCAGCTGATTTAGCTGAGGAAACAGGGGATGACGTGGTGGATTGCATTAAGCGACTGGACGCTACTTTTGTGTCACTAGCTCTGAGCTACGATGCCTCGAATTCGGCCTATTGGATGAATCCTTCACAGCCGAAGTTCAAATGATGCCTTGTTCTTGGGAAACGTTTGAATTTGCATTTGCAAAAGCCCCTACCTCTGCTACTAAGTTGCTCAGCGGTGAGATCTCAAAAGAGCAAGCAATCAAACAACACCTCATCATGTCGTATGATCAGCGAACCACCTCTGCCATCACCAACCAAGAAGTGGTAGAGTTGTCAGAACTTGCTGCGACGAAATCCCAGTTCTTAAGGCATTGGTACGATCTTGGACTGCATTGGGAAGTTGAAGGATGCCGAGTAATGACCAACACTGAGCAGCGACGCATTATCAAAACGGCAGAGTACAACCCCACATAGGTCACGCCAACATCATATCGAGTGTTAACCACGCTGCGGGGCCGTTCTATAGAAGACCACATCAAGGGATCCCCCTACCTCGACTGCCTGTGACCGAAGAGGAGTTACACATTGCTAGCCGAGTCAACTCAGGTGACTACTTGACTGACGTTCTCACATACATCAGGAGTGTCGTGGAAAGCTGCAACCTCAAGAAGTACCTGGAAAGTTTCACACGAGAACCTGAGCACATGAGCTGTGTGGAATTTCTCAGGTCCTACAATCCTGACAGCGAATGCGGCACTGTCATAGTGGGAAGAGAACAAAATGCTAAGCAGGTACTGGTCCGTCTAACCCTGGTCTTGGTGGAGAAGGCACTGGGACTGGAACCAAAGGTGGAAAAGAAGAAAAAGAGGGATGTATATGCCATGCTAGGGATGAGAAAGGAGGATGTGCTGACGAACGATTTCATTAGTATCCACGACATCCCTAATGCAGAGACCAGGCTACAGGCAAAGCTCATACATGTGCTCTTTTCCAGCTAGTGCTATAACACGTTGATGCACCGGATCAATGTACCAATACTGGAAAATGTAGTGGCCCAGACCCTGCACGAAGTTGACTGGAACGGTTATGTGCGCAAGACTATCGACCAGGCAGCCCGAGCACTAGCCTTAGGAAGCCTGCCAAAGCAGGAGGAGAATCACCGATGTTAAAGGCCACAGAAGAAAAAGGGCTTACTCTAAAGCCTCGTTCATCATATACGGGCGCATTTAACGATGCTTATCTAGGAGTCCGTGAAGGAAGTAGAAGAGGGGGAGGGAGAAAGACCCGATTGATCGCCTCCCCATCAACACCAGGAGAGGTCTAGCGATAAGACGGAGACTGAGGAAGAAGGGGAAGAGCAGAAGAGCAAAAAGCAGGTTAAGGAGACTATGAAAAAAGCAGCGCAGAAGAAAATGAAACAGGATGAAGGCCGTAGAAAGGAGAGGAAGGACTTAGAGAAAGCGAAACGACAATCCCTTAGGGAGGCAGAGGAGAGAGAAAGAAAGAGAAAGCAGAAAGAAAAAGAGACAAGGGAACAAGTCAGGCAGGCTAAAAAGGTGTCCAAGCAAGAGGTTGAAAGGAGAAGAAACGAAGAGCAGGAGGAAAAATACAAAATAGAGGAAGAATGCAAAAAGTCCGAGGAGGAAAGGAAAAGAAGAGTCGCGAAGGAGGATGAGGAGTTAAGAAGAAAAGAGGAGGAGGACCTGGCCGAAGCTACATGCCCGTCCATCGAGCAGTAGTGCAGGGCAGATGACCTAGAAGCCCGGAATCAGCCCAGGGAAGAGAGGCCTAGCTCCAGCATGCAGGCCCCAGAACCGGCGCCCCCCACAATCTAGAAGGAAAAGGCAAAGCACCCCTGCATCCCATCCCCACCCTCATGGCACCCCCCGCTGAACCCACTACGCCCACCCCTAGCATCCCCACCAGCTTGGAAGTATTCAACCTGGTGGCCTGGATGCAATACTTCATCAGCAAGGAAATGGCCCAAGGGAAAAGCACAGAAACTCATTAGGGCCAAAAACGCTTCAAAAAATACACTTTTGTTAATCACGGGATTAAGGAAAGGGCCAAAGAGAGTTCGCCACGTGTGCAAGAATATGGTATTCTTGTCTCCTCTTTTTTAGAGATAGTGGAGTCCATTTCGTGATTCTCTCTTCTTTTTTAGCCAAAACCCCTAAAGTCTGACATGTTTTGGAGTCCCAAAGACGTTATTTACTTACAAATCTGACAAAAAACATGACAGAGATGTGATGAAATTAATAATGAGTTTTTTGAAAGTCGGGAGATCTTTTAATATTGTTTTTGGCGCCCAATACATACTCATTTGGGTTCTTGGCGCTACTTTTTAGTTCATTCACCCCTCTTTGAGCTTCTTTCTCTGCGCTTTCATTATTTTCATGGCTTCCTCCAGGCGCCCTTCTCGTTTAATACACTCTTGCACAATCTATAGCCAGGGAGTAGATGGAAATTTTGAGCCCAAAACCTTTGCTGTAAATGATTGGGTTACCATGATGCCATCTTGCAAGGGCTCCCATAAGGTGAAAAGAAGAAAACGAGAAGATATAAAACATCACTGGAAGGGGCGTATCATTGCCTTCAAAATTATGCCCGAAGGCTGGTTTGTCAAGGTGCAACATGTTTACATGGTCAAGGATATGCACTTGCCTCCAAACGAACGTGTTCCCCAACAAACACATTGTAAGTTATAAGTTGAATAACGTATATAATTCTTTTCCATTTGTGCAAGTTCTAACAAACGGTTCGTCATTGTAGATATCTTTCCGTCAACAAGTATTGAATGGCAACCTGTGGAAAGCCTAAGTGGGACTTTCCATGCCATTCATAAGGTATTGGCAGACATTATTTATGCCGATCAAACTGTGTCTTTTTATAGTGAATGCAAGGTTTTTATATATTATGCACAGTATGTGGTTCCCTCTAAAGCGGATAGGTATGGGAATATCGAAGATTTGCCATTGCCAAGTCTTTCATCTCTAAATTGGGAGATTCCTCACAAGGTAACAGTGCAGAGTTTCAAATTCAAAATATCTCAGGATATTAAAAAGTCCATGACAGCTGGAAGGATCTCACGAAGAATACGTTTATCATGGTTTGTACCCCTCCATATCTTCGTCGCTTGCTTCAAAACAGCAAATTTACAAAGAACGAAGGTATCCTGGTTAAGTAGAAACTTTTCGGAAGAGGATTTGGACAACACTATAGGGACGCATTGGAAATCTAGAGAGTGCGATCATAAAGGTGATATCTTGAGGTGCAGTGCATGCCCTCAATCCTTGGCTTTGGCTTACAGTATCCCTCGCCAAAATCTTGCTTTGGCCTTTGATTACAGGCGATACAAACGAAGATTGGGTATTTGGGTTCCCTTGGATTCTGATACAGAGAACACAACATATAAACTTGTGGTGCACGTTTTTCCGCATGAAGAAGTAAAGAAGGTGAGTGTTACTTCCAATTGGAGTCTGAAAGATGTGAGGGATACCTTGGAATTGCTAGACAATACATCCCCTAGATATAAGTTCAAAGTGAATGGTGTAACAATTGGTAAAAGAGCCGAGCGCTCTTTCTTTTGTACGAGTTGTTTGTCTCCCACAATTGTGAGTTTGGGACCTTAAGAATGAAAACTTGGCAGGAATTTATCTTAACAGACTATCCTCAAGATATTTTTTAATGGGAACTTCATAAGCTATCGTGAAGCAAGTCGCCTTTCGAATGTGTATAAATAAAATGTACATTGCATCCGATTTACAAGTGAAAATTTTCATTACACAATGAGGTACAAAAATTGCATGAAAATGTACAAGGCCAAAATAATAAGGCTCGTGTATAAAATGTACATTACATTCGATTTACAAGTGAAAATTTTCATTACACAATGAGGTACAAAAATTGCATAAAAATGTACAAAGCCAAAATAAAATGTCTCGTGTATGCTTATGTTTGCTATTTTCATTCTTTATCGATTTCTTCAAAGATATTTTTCCTCACAGGGCCTTTCTTTGATTGTTGAAAAAATTTGACCTTTACAGGTAGTCTCATTTCTTGGGGCTTAAGAGGGGATGGATCAAATTTAAGAGGAGAGAGCACTGGCATTCCTTTTTTCTTAGACTCTGCAGCAGTGGTCCCATTGCCTTTTCCCTTGCCCTTGTCTTTACCATTACCATTGTCCTTACCCTTTCCCTTGACCTTTCCCTTGATTGTGCCCTTTGCCATTGAAGTTTTGGGAGGAAGAGGGGAGTCAGGATCATACGGTGTGATTGCTTTGTCTAGAATCAGCTCGATGCATCTCTCCCTTATCCACCAAACATATGATTCAGGATAGTCTCTACACTGTAAGAATAAATGTTATAAGTTAGTGAAAAGACATCATGATAAGGGTTACACAAACATCAAATGAAATAAACTTACATTCACTCCTTCTATTTGTAACAGCTTTGAATCCACTGTTCTGCAAATGTTTGAGATAACTCTCCATCCACAAGAATGCGCATCGCTTTGCAATGGAACTTCTTGTAGAAGAAAAGTATACGGCCTTTGAGGATCAGCAAGATCCTCGTATGTTGTATCCAAAAATGTAGAAACGAGTCTAGCAGCACTGCAAAAGGAAGCTTTGTAAGTTCAAAATATTATTTATAAAAGAAATCAAAGTAAGTAATTTTCTTCCAACATACATTCGTGCTTGACCGTGAACACCGCTGAGAGAATTCATAAAGATAATTTCCCTTGAAAGACAATTAATGTAGATGAGACTCCAATGCCCTCTGCAAATTCATAAAAGAGGTGAGCAGAAGGGTGAAAGCAAATGAACATAAATTCTCCTCTACAGTAAAAGAAAAATACCTTTCTACATAAGGGAAAAAGATGTGGTAATTTCTCACACTATCGAAGCTACGAAAAAATGGTGAAATATTAGAACCAGATTTTGCAAAAAGTCCCACAGAGAGAAGTGGATCAACAATGTATATGGTTCTTCGGGTATCAAGAGTGAGAGAGGACACCAATGCCCTGCAGATAATAGCAAAAGCTATTCAATACCAATTTCATCCAAAATATAATTGAAAAGACTTAACTTATGCAACAAAAAACCTTACCTTATGCAACAAAATACCACGGAGTCAGATAGTTGGAGATCCCTTTTTTCCAACATGGGCTTGTCCTCGGGAGATATACTAAGATATTCCTCCTCAAATTCCCCAGCAACATTCACAAGAATCTGCCCATACACTTTGCCCATCCTCTCGCTGTTGATGGGAGCAAGTGATGCGGCTTTCCTCTTGTAAACATCGTCTTCAGTTTTAAACACCTCCTGATTTTTTTCACTCAAGAAAGCCTCTTACTGGGTGGCACCCCTTTTAGGGTAAAGGTCAGTAACATCTTCAACATTTAGCTTTTTCTCTTTCCTGGACAATTTTGGGGGAACGTTAAGGATTTCAAAGGCTTTTTGATCATTGGAAGGCAAGGGCCTCAGGACTTTGTCAAACCTATACCTCACTCTGCTAATGATGCTGAAATCTTTATTCATAAGGGTGATCCTATGAGCATGGGCAGCAGCAATGTAAGCATCGTTCATGAAATCAATAACAAAATCTTCTGCGGCCTCTTGCAGGGCAAGAATGGCTGAGAGTTGCCACTTCTTATTTAGACCAGAGACAGTTGCCACTTGAGACAATCTATCAGAGATCTCTTTAACCACCCTTATAAAAGCAGCTTTTGGAATGACATGCTGTGTAGCTCTCTGGGCTTTCCTGATCTCACTGAAACATCTTTGCATATAGAAGAACCTGGACTTCCTCTTCCTCTTCTGTGGCTTGGGGTGTTCAGTGGCTTCAGCAGATGTGGACTCAGGTACCATTGTAGGGAATGAATCTTTCACAGGGTTAGCCTCATCCTTTGCTTCCTCAACTTTAGGTGAAGAAACATTTATGGAAGATGTAAGGACAACACCTGGTGTAGGAGGGATTTCTGTTGTAAAATGCTCTGGAGCCTGTGATGGACTAGCTTCTTCTACCCCCTTAGATTCATCAAATTTTAACTTTCTTCTACCCCCACTGCCCTTCCCATCTAAATACACTCTTCTTGCAGTTTGCTTTGTCCTTGCCATCCAGAAAAGGTAAAATAACAACCAGAAGGACAAACTGGCGAGGAAAGTGACGAAATGAGCAATTCCGATATGGCGCGATATGAACAAAGCGAGCAGAATGGAACAACGCCCTCGCTCCGTATCAGAGATGAGGAGATGATACGGCGCGAGTAGGAGAAAACGACCACCACGTTTGCACACCCTCGCTTCGTATCGGAGATGAGAAGATGATACGGCGCGAGTAGGAGAAAACGACCACCACGTTTGCGCGTCCTCGCTCCGTATCGGAGATAAGAAGACGATACGGCGCGATTAGGACAAAACGACCACCACGTTTGCGCGCCCTCGCTCCGTATCGGAGATAAGAAGACGATACGGTGCGATTAGGAAAAATCGAGCTCACCGTTTGCACGCCCTCGCTCCGTATCGGAGATGAGAAGATGATACGGCGCGATTAGGAGAAAATGAGCCCACCGTTTGGACGCCCTCGCTCCGTATCGGCACACCTCTTTTTGCTAGCGAAGAGCTCGAGAATTGAAAAGTGTACACGTCGGACAAATGACCACTTATATACCCAGGTAAATCATGACACGTGTCCGATACTGATTGTGCCACGTATCTGCATTTATGGTCCGTATGCTACGTGTCAAGTAATGACCGGTCCACTTGTTCGCCACGTGGTTTTCGGCCACGTGTTGCCCAACGGCTACTGCCACGTGTATGACACTAACGGGTACTGCCAGGTGGCATAATCCGCGCCTACATAAGGGTGTGTTTCTTATCTGTACGGCTTTTTTCGGTTTCTGACCTTTGTTTCTATTGCTGATACGGCGCGAGGGCGACTGTTGGTTTTCTTCGCTTTCCTCTCTTCGCTTCGTTTTGGAGGTTCTGTAGATCTAGTCTTTTTTCAGCGTTCATGAAGCTCGTGTGACCACCTTTGTTGTGGCTCTTCCGCTTCTTACTGGGATCACCGATACGGCGCGAGGGGGCCTTTCCGTCTGAATCGTTTCTCTCTTATCGCGCCGTATCGTCAGAAGTTGGAAACATGTCTGAATCCATACAATCCAAGGTTTCTTCAGGAACTGGTAAAAGAAGAAGGCTTTCAAAAGGGTCAAGTGCATCAACAGCTGATCAGCCTGTGCATTCTTTTTCCTCTCCATCCTCTGCCACCAGTGTGAGAAAGCCAAGTACATCTCCAGGGAAGCGAACGCCAGTAGTGAGAGGTCAAGGAGTATCAGAGCTCATTGATATCACTCCATCAGAGAGGCTACTTGATTTTATGCTTCAGAATGGAATGGATCTCTCATTCTATGGAGTTGTGAAAAATATTTTTAATCCTGATTGGGAACTTGACAAAGTTCTGAAATCTTGTGAAAAATATATTATGGAGGACTTTTTGGAGTTTGAAACTCTTGCAGGTCCTTCTGTTGAAGTTGGCACAATTGACTATGTCCATATTCCCATTGGGTCAACAGGAAATGAAAAGGCAGTATTTACTAGGAAGTCCAGGGCCCACTCTATGGAGAGGTTTCATTCAACAGACATATTTTGCTGCACTCATTCCAAAAACTGCAAGATGATGAGAAAACCTGCTGCTTTTATTATATTCACCCTTGTTAAATACCCTATGAAAGCTGAGGAGCAACAGTTGGAAGGAGCAAAGAGTGCCAGCTTTTGCATGTTGGATGATCTGGCAGATGAAAGGGAAACAGAGGAGGTTGTAGATACAGATTTTGAGGCTTCCATTGCTGAGAATTTGGATGTTGCTCACTTCAAAGCTGAGACTATCATTGAGGAGAGCCAAGGAGATACAAACCCTCAACCTGATGAGAGTTCTCACCATATTGTTCCTTCCCTGCCATGTATACCTTTCAAGGACAAGGAGTACATTTTACTATCAGATATTCAAAAACTTTTTAATCTCAGGGAAGATTATTGTCTTGCAATTATTGCAGAGGCATCTGATGCTGCTAATGGGATAATTGACACAGAAAATGAAACAAAGGAAGAGATTCTGAAACTTGATAAAGAAACTCTAGATGATAAGTTTATTGATGCTGGTGAGGCATTCTCTCTTTGTTTTGAAAAGGCCAAAGAAGCTGAAAAGGAGTTGAGTATTACTGATGAGGACTTCGATCGCATTCAAAGAGAGCTCGGCATTTCCAATTTTGGAAGAGAGGAGTCTGAATATGTTAAAGAATTGACTAACACCAATGAGACAGCATCATCAATTAATTTATGGAATCCGTTTAGATTGGAGTATGATGAAAATCAAGTGGTAAGATAATTTTGAATTTGCTTTTACACATTGGTAGGTTTACATTTCATGCTCATTCAGTATGGCTTTTATTTGCAGTTGGAGATTGCCGATACAAATAACTTCTTGGGGCGTGGCAAAGGATCGAGAGCTGCTAGTAACACCACCAAAGACATTGCACTCGGCCACTACTTGGCTAGGATTGACCCTGAATCCTTTTTTGTACTTCATAGTAGTTTCTCAGAGGACGCAGCATGGCCGATACTTTGTATTAAAGCTCTTACAAGGCTTCTAGGTTTCTCAGGATTACAATATAATGCCCACAAAATAATGTTTTTGGAAAAGACTGCAGCAATTAGGATTTTTGGCTACGGTCCAGGTTACTCTGCTTCTAGAGCAGGATACTTTTTGGCGTTTTCATCCTACGCCTTAGCTGCAGACAGAACTGATGTAAAATCTATAGTTGGCTACAAGAGAAAAAAATTTCTACGTTATAGAGGAAAGATTCCTGAGGAGGAAGAGAATGTGAGGGTTTTGGAAAACTAGCTTTGTATATATTCTTTCTTATATATAAAAGTGCGATTGCTCATGTGTCATTGCCGTCTTTTATTTGCATTCTTTGAAGTTGTCGTCGAAAAAACCAGTTGAATAGCTCCTCCAAAGCATTGCTTTTTGTAACTCCTCCCCCATGCCTTGTGCTTCAAAAATAACTTGTGCGTGCTTGATAGTGGGATTTTTCCATGCCTTGGTTGCTATAAGTTGCTAAGGGGCCATGCTCCTCCACAAAGAAAGGTCCATGAATATGAAGAATATGCTGCAATACAAAGTAACACAAATTTTATACCAATTGAAAAACTTGTCAAAATAAGCCGATATTAAATAATTATTACTTTACCAGATAAAAAGTGATATCTTTTTCTCCCCATACCTCTTTTATCGCCTGAACAAGCTTTGTGATTGATCTTTTGAACTCTTCCGCATATGTATATGTTGTCTTATGTTGCCTAAGGAGTTTCAGAAAAACATCAAGGTGTATCCAGACCTCCATTCTAAGAAACGCAAGCCTCGGCGTGCTTGCAACATTTGTTGTGATCTCACATAGCTCTCTCCAACACTCCCAAACCGCATTCACCTGCTTTCCTGAATGATTTCCTAAGAATCGTCTAGCTTTTGAGCCTCCCATAGAGACATCGGCCAAGATATCTCTTGTTTTTCCTGAAAGTATTGGATCCTTTCTTAAGTGAACTTGGCGCCAACCCCATGAAATCCCATTTTCGATAGCAATGCCTCGCATTTATCAATACACTCATCTGATAAAGATAATGGCTTAATGGAATATACGTAGTCGAGATGCAACCTGAGAAGCTTATCGATTATTCTAATCTCTGCATGCAAAGTACAAATATGAACATTCTTAAGAGAGATGGAAAGAATGGGATCCCAGATGTCTTCTATGTTTTTAAATTTACTCAAATCTATAGAGTCTCTATTTGGGGCTCTTCTTACTGGTCACAAACTACTCCAATCTTTGGATCCAATACTTTCCATGCAATAAATGCAAGGATATTTTGCATTTGCACCATTACATATTCCAAGCATACATTTGATAGTTTTCAAATCAGCACTCATATGCCATTCCACATTAAATTTACCAACCCCATCAACTACCAACAGTTCGCCTTCACTTTGAGACTTAATGATATTTGGAATACCTGTATGGTTGAACAACCATTTCAACGTTAGATGATTTTCAATTGGTACCTGGGCTGCACCAATCCACCAAATCTCCATCTCGGATTGGATCTTATGCAATGGAGCTTTGCCCTCGCCATTGCCATGGTCCAATGCCATGTTCATGAGGCAAATGCTAATTCTTTCCATCTTCTGTCCCTTTTGAATCTGTGCTTCATCCAACTTCAAGGCAAACTTTAGAACACCATAACTTTCTTCTACTGTGATTTTATACATGTGAACCATTGCAATTTGCACCTTTTTTAGATCAACCCATATATTGTTAAACTCATTGTAATCAAAAATTGCCTGTTTTTTTTGTTTTTCATAGGACATAGACCTTTCGATGTGAAAGTAATCTCCAAAAACATGTGGAATCTGGCGATTCATGGAAATTCTTGCAGTGGAAACTGCAAGGGCTCGGGGCAATCCAAATATAGTTACCCTATTGCGTTTAAGATTTTTAAACCATAATCCAGAGATAGCACGGTAACCTTTTCGACTTATACCCACAGTATCGCATGTCTCTACGATTTCATTTGCTTTCACTGTGCCTTTTAAATCCTTCACTAACTCTCTCAGAGTTGGACCTCTCAAATCCACATTTTCTGGTGACTTAAGAATCCTCAAAATGTCTTTCTTATTCATGGTTTCCTTCAAAAGTTTGATTCTTTCCTCATTCTCTCGGATATTTATGCCTAATATGTTAGAGACATATTTCTTTGTAAGATTTAGTCTCCTTTTCTTTGCTCTCTCACACAAGCTGGTTATATTTTTTAACGGTCTCTTCCTCTCTCTAAATCCTACTGGAGTTTCTCTCAAGCGTATTAGCTTATTCTGCAATGAATTATTAACATTTTTCAAAATATCAATCTGACTTGTCAACTCTAAAATTTTTGTTTGTGTAGTTTCTAGTGCTTTTTTCATTTCGTGCACTTGGGCTATATATGTGTAAGATGCAGAGTATAACCTCATACAGTAGCCAAGCATTCCATTATAACCTTCTCCAGCATATCTTATATAGTCATGGACATTCAAAAAAGGAGGTGGTTTACCTGTAGAAGGATCCCTGGGATAGATATTTCCATCCACCCACAAATCTATATGCTTCATTCCTTGTGTTCGCAACCTGTTGGCTTCAATCTCATCTATCAATACTCGATGATGTATACTTCTCCAAGATGTGTAAGTCGGATCTAGCTGAATAGATAGCTTGTATTTACGTGTGCTTGCGCCTGTGTTATTTGAAGTAGTATTGCTAGACATTCTAGCAAATGAACCGAGCAAGAATCTCACAGTGATAGAAAGCAAGTGCAGTAAAAGGAATGGTAGAAGAGAATAGTGTATAGAAAGAAAACGCGGGAGCAAACAAATGCGAAGTTCGTACGAAAATCTCGAAAATACAAAATCTCTCGAGTTCCAAGACAATAAACGGCCGAAAAGGTGACCCCTGACCTGGATTAAAAGATGAGGGCAATTAATGGCCGACCTCTTCAATGAACCAAATATTCTCTCATTAATCACATCTGGACAACCAAATTTAGAGGTTTTATTCTTCCTAAACCTCAACTAATTAGCAACTTAATCACTTTCTTACAAGTGCCATTTTTGAAGCGTTTTTGGCCCTAATGTATGACCATGGGACCAAAAAGGCCAGCTGCAGATGCTAAATCAAGGCAGGATCAAAAGTGCCCACGTATGGAGGCCTCAACCACCCCCACCCACACAACAATGATGCCACCAGCCAGTTACGACGAATACGTCGCTGAGCTGCTCTCACAATTCGAGAGAGTGAAGGAGGAAAAAAGGATGGTTGTGGCTGAGTTGATGACATAAAAAGAGTCAGTGTTATGGCTTTCCAATTGGGAAAAACCCGCATTGTCACCATGCAGCAACGCCAAATATTCGAACTCAAGCAAGAGTTGAAAGCCAAAGAGGACAAGGAAGAAAGTTACAAGCAGCGGCTGGAGGACGAGAATCAAGAACTCGTGCAGATGCAATGGGAGTACAAGCTCCTCCTGATGCAATATAAGGAATTGGAGTCAAAGTGTAAGGAACTGGAGTTAAAGACAGAAACCATTGAGCAGATGATGGAGAAGCTGAATGCCAAGGAAGAGGAGAGGAGCCAAGAGAGGGAGCAACAACGAAAGAAGATCGAGTCTGATCAGCTATGTCTCGGGAAGAAAGAACAAGACAACATGAGCAAAGAGCTCAGGGCCTAGGAGCAGAAGCTCATAACCCTAGCTCAAAAGTAGGGGGAGAGCATGGAAGGAATGAGAAAAAGGGCCGAGGAATGGACTACGCAGAATGAGGCATGAGTGAAAGCACTGATGCGGTGCCTCGCCTTGGTGGAGAAGGAAAAAATCTTGGCAGAAAGAAAAGCAGATGCCGCCCAGATAGCCTTCACTGCCCAACAACAAGCCTTACTCAATACACTACTGGATACAACTCAACCAAAGGGAACGGAGCCGTTGGAGGTGGTGAAGAAGAAATTAAGCA
Source organism: Lygodium microphyllum (assembly GCF_053477565.2). Classification (NCBI taxonomy): domain Eukaryota; kingdom Viridiplantae; phylum Streptophyta; class Polypodiopsida; order Schizaeales; family Lygodiaceae; genus Lygodium; species Lygodium microphyllum. The sequence goes on along the minus strand of NC_141140.1, from coordinate 39,501,376 downwards.
TCGCACACAGAGGCCTGCACGCGGAGCTGCAGATGCCACCCCAACCTACAGAGGTAAGGCTGGGCCTAGAGGAGCAGCGAAAGTATCTACTACTGGCCGGCCTAACCCCCCAAGAGGCATATGCCCTCAGCTTTGAAGAAAGAGCACTACAAGAAAACCGGCAGGGGGAGGATGTCGAATTCGAAATCGACATGAACAGATTTAGAGAAGATGTAATCCCACAGCCCCCCTCGCCGCACGAATAAGATTAGCAACAACCTGACCCGCCCCTGGACAGACAGGACATCCTAAAGGAGCGGCGAAAAAAGTTGGTGGAAGAGGTCAGAAAACAGCTGCAGGCCAAGCCAGTTGTGTAGCCGTCCGCTCCCCTCCCACCATGCCCTGAAGACCTACCAATGCAATTCCACGCAAGACTAGTGGTCTGGGAACAGCAAGAAATGGAAAAGGACCCTTTCTCCTTTAGTTTTCTTATGTCTGATTGCCTGAGAAGGGTCCTGCAAATCAAGGCAATAGAGGAGGTGATCGCGGTTGGCAGCCGACTAGGCCAAAGATGACTGGAGGACAGGGCAAGGACCCCCACCTTGTGGGGCACGAAAGAGGCCGAATTCTGGCAAGACAAAATATACGAAGTGCCACACACGGTAAGGGGCTACGACTGCCAACCCCTCTAGAGGAGGCAAATATGTAATACCAACATGCTCGCCTGGATGGCTTTTTGTAACACCCTACCCTATGAGCGAAACGACCCGACGTTTATGGCATATCCCCATAGGGTAGGCATGGATTTTGTCGCCACCCTCCATGGGAGGCACAACTTCCCCGTCATCTACAATGCCAATGCCACTTCCTTTGAGAACGCTCTACTTTTTTATCTAGGAAGCCTGCCCACCTCCAGACGCATTTCGTTGTTGAGTTCTCCTCCTGCCCAGATCCCGCATTCATAACCACCTGTAATTACCTTAGGCTCCTTAAACTCCTACTTAAGCAAGATCCGGCACTGCAAGAAAGCGGCTTGCCTCCCCTCTTTTTTGATCCTAATACTATCAATAGTTGCGCTATGACCCACTTAATGATGAGGGCTAGCCTACTACCTTCATTTTTCCTAGTGCTCCTAGAGGATATGAGCGACAACCAATTCACTAGGTGCAATCACCCCTTCCTATCCACCACCTCTCTCCATGTCCACATGAACCTGAAAGGGTACATGCAGAGCCATTAATTTTTATGCAAATCCATCCGCTTGCCCTCCCCTCCTCATTTCGACGACGAGAACTAGACTTGGCTATTATGCTCCTCATGTAATACTATCCCGAAATGTATCAAAAAAAAAAGACAAAACACACGATCAATGCACCTAGGGTTCCTTAAGCTAGGCATGTCCAGTGACCTTGGTCGGCTAGCTCCACTCCTAAACCCCTAGACCTTTTTGATCCCCCACGTCATGCTTAGGGCACATCAACGGCAGGACACACCTAGGGAGGTAACACTCACCTATGGATCGACCTGTCACCCTAAGCCACTGGCACCACCCCCCCTTGGCACAAATGGGGTCCTCAAGTGTGGGACGTCACCCGGGTTCGCCTGCGGTTAGATTCACTTTTCCATTTCACTAGCACGAGCACATTGCACCAACACGCTGAGGACAGTACCCCCCCAGGTAGAGCACCACACCTTCTTCTTCAGATACACCACAAACACCCAACCACCAACTTCGAAGGCCCTCATCCACCCATGCAATCTAGTGAGCTACTCTGACAAACCTCATTCTTGAGCTTCTACAAACACGTGAGTCTACATGTGGCCCTCACCCTTACACCCACACCAAAAGTGCCATGGGACTAGCACCCGTCTAGGAGGGGGGTCATGTTAACCCCAAGTCAAGATGGTGAAGTCAAGATGGCAAAAGATGGAGAAAAAGCAAAGGAAGATGAAGAAAGAGAAAAGACATGCAAGTGGTCTCTAAAGATGAACCGAGGCTAAAAGTGCAACCGTAAAAGAAAAGGCGCCTCAAAAAATTCGGAAAATCCTTGTAAAAGAGCGCAGGCTCCCTCCTGTGCCCATTGTAAAATATTAGATGAGTGTAGGCTAGCGGCATAGGGCTAAAAGAGGAAAATGGAAAAAGGACCTTCCCACAATGGTCGGTCATGTAGAAAAGGGATGGGTGCCCATGGGATTTTAGGGTTTGTATATATAAAGTTCAAAAAGTGAATAAGAGATCATTCTTTGGTGTGTGGCAAAAGGAGTCTTCTTCTTATTCTCTCCTTCTCACCTTCTTGCTTGTGTGTGCTCTTGAGAAAGGGAGTGTGAGAGTGTGAGGGAGTGAGTGTGTGTGAGAGTGAGGGATCGAGAGGGTGAAGCTCTTCACCATCTCCCCTTCTTCTTCTCTTCCCTTCTCTCTTCTTGCGCACGCGGCTATAGAGGATGGAGCTTGGAAATGGAGGAGTCTTGAGGATGCTTGAGCTAGCATCTAGGATCGTGGAGCTACAGGTGTGTAGAAGAGAGGAGGAAACTCATATCAGCACTAAGGTAAGCTCACTACACTTGTAGGATCGACGGTGCATCCACTAGGTGAGAGATAGCCATTAGATCTCGCTTGGAACGCTGGAAACAATAAGCGGTCCATGGGTCTTAGCGGTTGAGCGAAAGCTCCCACAAACTGATTCATCAATTGTGAGTTATTTCCTTTAAATTAGTGTAACGTGTCTACTAGAATCATCCCGGACACGTCTTAGCAGTCCATCGGGAAGGATGTCTAGAAGGCTCCGCCCGGCACTCCCATGGAATGTTACGGGACTTGCGATCTAGGTCTTCCCGCGTCTGCCACGTAGCGGAAGTATCCTGGCCGTTCCCACTTAGGATCGACCTGAATTTGGGTTTTCCTGTTTGGTCATTAGCTAGCAACAACTAGCGTCAGACCCGAGCGAACTACTTTACGCAGAAACGCCAGGTCCGAAGCGGATTCACGCTGCACTTGGTTCAAGGAGAATGGGAAACGAGAGGGATGCAAGGCTCGACCTCTCTGCCATAAGGCATAGTCCCATTCCGTTTCCCTAAAACAGCGTGAATCGGGTAATAGTTAATTCTAAGTCATCGTTCTCGTTACTTGTTTCGGAGATGACGATCATCCTCTGTTCGTCGAAGACTTTGAGAAAAGTTCCCGGCTAACCGGGACCACCCATCCGTAGGACGGACCCATGGTCCATCCTCCGCACTTTCCTCGGTTTGTTTTAGTTATGTAATTACCTACCACATTAGTTTGACATATACAAACAGCTTCTTTGATTAACCCTGTTATGCACTAGTTCCTTCACGTAATCTTATCACAGGACATAAAGAAAACAATGCCAAACAACTTCTTTATTATCATTTTATCCTTTTTATCTTTGAAATACAAGGAGTTCCCGCCCGTAGGCGTATTCATAATCCGCCCGAAGGCTATCCAGTAATCCACCAGGGATCACTAATCCAAGTTTCCGCCCGTAGACTAGTATGCGGGCCTCGAGATCCAATCCCGAGTCACGTTAGCCTCTTGTGCAGGGCCCGGAAGGCGAGGGATTTACGGCCAGAGCCCCCCCTGGCACCCAAGCGTCCTCCTGCTCCAAGTAGAACTCAACGGAGAGACCTCTCACGGGGGGTTCAGTCCACGTTCCCGGAGCGGTTAACAACCCCCTTGGTTAGGGTCAGGCAGGCAGTCGGGGGTAACTGAAGCTGCCTCTCCCTTCAGGCTTCAACCTGAAGCTTTAGATATATTTTCATCCTTTAGTTCATTGAGCAAACAATGCAAACAGTGCTTTCTAAACTGTTACAAGCACAATCAATTTCCAGTGGTCGTTTAGCTGGCAAACTGTTAAGGAGTGACTCCTTTTCTCCGAATGCAACCCGCATTCGATCCGAAATCAATTGCAACTTGGCAAGATTCCTATCATTCTTGGGTTAGGGTCATACCCTACCAATACTTTAGGTTTTGTTGTGGTAGGTTCCAACGACCATGTCGCTTTAGTTTATTGTCTGGTCATTTGCTTCAAGGCAAATACCTAACTTTCCTTTTCCTTGGCAATTATCCCCCAAGAAAAGTGAGTAACAGGATGTTTACTCATCCTCTTGTAAGTTAAATTCTTTCAATAACTTGCCAACCTCATTTCGAGAGATGACAAAACTCTCTTGTGGACAAATCTCAAGTCTATACGATGTTGCAACCTTTTTGCACATGTGTTGCATCATTCCACGGGATCATTCCACCCATTGAATGGCGTCCTCCGGCCACGGAATTACCTCTAGCCAAGTAGCAGGGTTTAGGGTATCCTCCAACCCATTCCTAATTATGTTGTCCCATGGTCCTAGAAATTTGCAACTCTGTCGGAGTTTCATCATTAGAACGAATGATCCTTAGGATAAAACCTTAGATCATTTTATGCATGAACATCCAATTGATTCGACATTTCGTGAACGTGTGTAAGATCTTTGGGTTTGCGGGTTTAGACTTGGCAACAAGTGTAAAACTAGGTCGAAGTCTTATTGCACTTGGCACTTGGGATACCTATCATATCGACTGAGCCATGCCCATATGAATCCCTTGTGTTTTAGGTTACTTAGACAACTCAATATACTTGTATTGCGACAAGGATGAACCTTCTAAAGGTAATAAACTAAATCTAATGGAGAACAATAGTTACAACTACACCAATACGCGTAAACATGCGATTTACTGCTTCTACGCATCACATGGTTCACAATAACCCTATCTTTCCTTGGTAAGGTAAAAATGCCTGATAATCTGGACACTAACTTTCCTAGGTCCTACTAGGACTTACATCAAATAATCATGCCACTTGCAAGTCCATAGATCATTTTCGTGCCCTTCTATTCCTTTTCGAATGACATCTTATGGGTGTTAACTTTTCCTCATGAATCATTACAAGGAAGATTTATCTAAAAATGGGACATGCCATTAATCTTTCCATGCCTAGTAAAAAGGTGTACCTCAATAATTTCAACCTTGTAATGAGGCAACAGTTTTCCTAAGCTCGTCACTTTTGAATACATAAAAGGAATCTTGCTGATAAGGTCCTACAAATGCATAGACACCTTATGCTCTTTTCATTCATTCCTTTGAACGTACCAATGATCAATTTTTCATATCTTAAGCTATTTCTAATAAATGTTCAAATAGCCAATTCATTTTCCAATTGCATTTAACTTGACTAGTTGCATTTGACATGCATGAGTGCTTCCTAATCGATGAAGTTATCGTGATTAATTCAATACTTCTGTGTGGAATCCAAATAGATAAAACCTGGACTTGTGGGCTCCGGAAAATATCCACGTAAATACTAGGAGAAGATCCTTTCGCAGGCGCGTCTTGTGACTTTTTAGGGGCCATTATGACATAATTACGGACTTCCAGGTTGCCTTTTCCCTTACGCAATCGGTGAATTTGCTCGCCCTGGTACGCAGCCTCAAGATCTTGCTCTTTTCTCCCTGGTACGCAGGAGATCCCTTTCGAAATGTGGATCCTTGAGAATACCAGCTTGCGGAATTTGACCTTATGGAAGGCCTTTATACTTAATTTCCTCAAAATTCTGGGATAAAGATTCTTGGAAAAGGACCTCAAAGCAATCCTCTTCAATGGGCTTATGGGGGAAAATCAAGTGGGAAGGGCTTAGGGAAAACCCTCTCTTTTTTTTAAAAAAAAATGACGAACCGGGCCTAGGGCCTTAGTAGCTTCCTTTGCTTCGAGGGACGGAATGGGCTTATTGAGGATCAAAAGGGAGGGCTTTAAAACCCGCCTAGGGAATGGCTTGTGTGAGATCCAAGGGAAGGGGACTTAGAAATCCCGGGGTAAAATTGGGCTATAAAGGGACTCCACGGGAAGGGGGCTTTGAGAAGCCCCCTTAGAAGCTTCCTAGAGAAGCTTCTAAGAGCTTCTCGCAGCACGTCCACGTCGGGAGAGGGGAGGGTTCGTGATCCAGCGGCGGACTGAAGTGGCCGGGCGGCTTCACGACGGCTATGGCGGACTGGGCGGATTGCACGGCGGCTTTCCTCTGCACGGCGACCCCTTCTCCATGGCCACCTTCCACACGACAGCCTTCTGCCGCCTTCCCTTCCTTCACACGACCACCTCCCTCATACAACAGCCTGGTGACCTCCTCCAGCACGGCGACGGCGGCTTCTTCCAGCACCTCCAGCACGTCCGGCACCTTCACATCCGGCACCTCCCTCACACGACAGCCTTCTGCCGCCCTCCCTTCACGTCCGTCTTCTGCCGCCATCTCCTCCTTTTCACCCCCCCAAGAGGGGGTTCTTATAGTCCAAGGGGGGGAGAGGGGACCTCCCCACGTGGCCCGTTGCATGGCTCTCTCCTCCCCACCTCCTCATGCTGCCCATACTAGCCCATCCCTTTCCCCCAGCCACACATCGGCTGGGGAAGATAATAAAAAAAATTTGCAATTACCTTATCCTCTTGACCTCTTCCCAAGAGGCTGTTTTCCCGCGGCTATGCAGGTTTGAATCCCCGGCCTTATTTTCCCAAGGTGGAGTGTCTCCATTTCCCGCGTGTGGTTATAGATTAGCTGCTGGCACTAGTGATAATCTTTGCACGAGATTTACACGACGTGCGGGAAGTCAATATTTACGGTACGCAGTGTGCGGAAATATTACAATTAGCCAAAGTATTTCAATCGAAAAAGTTCATCCTAATTCCATAAATGATCCATGTAGAATTGTAATATTACCATGTAAATCAAAATTAGGAAGAAAGCCTGGACTTGTGGATTTGGTGAAATGTCCATATGGATGTTAGGAGATGATCCTCCTGTAGTTGCACCTTGTGCCTTTTTAGGGGCCATCGACACTTCGACCTTCTTGCCTTGGCCGTAGACTTATGATCTTGGCCTGTCTCCCTCACATGCGCAATTCCTTTTGAGATTCAGCTTCCTTGATCGATGCTCTGTCTTGTGGAATTGGGCTTTCGGAGGGTTCAAAAGGGAAGGGCCTTTTAATTTGATTAGAAAAATAGGCTTGTGGGAGTTGCAATAGGAAGGATGGTTTTGAATCTGGCGGTTAGAGTGAACTTAAGGAGCACCAACGGAAAAGAGGGTTTAAACCTACGAATATTGCTTGTGTGGGAACGCAATGGGAGGCTTTAAAAGGAAACGGGGTTAAAAAACCTTGTGTGAATGCTATGAAAAAGGGGCTTTAAAAAAAAACCGGCTATTGTGAGCTTTATGGGGGATGCAAGGGGGGAAACAGAGCTTAATTCTCGAGGATGCAAGGAAAAAGGGGTTTTGAAGAATCCCGGGGTAAATGGCCAAAAGGGACTCATATGGGAAATTCCACGGGAAAGGTCTTTAAAACCCGGCCTAAGGTGGGTTTTGGGGCCAAGGGGGAAAAAGGGGGCTTAAATTCTAGGGGGTTATAAAACCCGCTTGGGAAGGGGCTTATAAAAGCCCACAGAAAGGAGGTTTTAATATGCTTTAGAGAACTTGTGTGGGGGGGAAAATCCACGGGAAGAGGGTTTAAATGGACTTGGGTGGAACCCCACGGGAAAGGGGCCTTGGAGGAGGCCTTAGAAGCTTTCAAGAAGCTTCTAAAGAAGCTTTTGGGCCTGAGTTGGCCACGTCGACGAAGGCCAGTCGATTGGCAACTTGGCGGCGCTTGACGTTGGTAGCGGCAGCTCGATCTTCAGATGACGACTTCTCCAATCGGCGGCAGCTGGTGCAGCTGGCACTCAATGGCCTTACCACCCTCCTCATGCAGACATTCTCAACTTTTCCTTCTCTCTCTCGGTGCATTCAAAGCGGTGTAGCTCTACACTCTCACTCACACGATGCCTTAGAGCGAACACTACTCTCTTCTCTCTTTCTCTTGGGTTGGCGGCGTCCCGATCCTCAGCCCCCTTCTCTCCCCCCTCACACAAGGGTCTATATACTTCTAAGGGAGGGAACCTCTCTCACCCATGCAGCTAATTGCATGGGCATTCTCCCCCCATGTCTTCCAGCTCTGTGCTTACTCAATCGCACTTCACTCCCTTCCCTCTAGCACGGCCTTCTGCTGGGGGAAAGAAGAGATAATTAAAAAAATTTACCATAAATTAATCAATTTCCTCTTGACCTCATCCCAAGAGGAGGTTCACATGAAAATATGTTGGTTTCTTAGTCCTTAGTCTTGATTGGCCAATGGAGAGTGTACTATTTAATGATCAAACCGTCCGTAACCACAATGCCGGCATTGTCATTGCACGAGACTCACGCGGCTCATAATATTTTCAGTAGAAATATTACATTCTCTCCCCCTTGGAGGAATCGAGATGTCCTCATCTCAAGATAAACTAGGGACATTGATGGTTGAGCGCGTGCTTTCATCTATCCAAGTGGCATCCTCCTCAGGATAATCTTTCCACTGGACGAGGCATTCTCTCAAGGTTCTGGATCTCAGTTGTCTCTCCCTAACATCTAAGATCCTGTCAGGCCGTTAGCTCAAGGATTCCTTGGCTAGGCATTACAACTTGTTGGTCATCAAGTACATGGCTAGGATTAGGTACATACTTCTTCAATAGGCTGATATGGTATACATTATGAGCCCTCAGGTTCTCACGGAGTTGTAGTCTATAAGCATTAGGTCCTAGGCACTTGAGGATCTTGTATGGTCCACAATACCTTGGACTTAGCTTCTTGCAATCTCCTAAGGATAGGGAACTCTTCTTTGGACGTACGCGAATGAAGACCATGTCTCCTTCATCGAAGGTTCTATCTTGGTGCTTCAAATCCGCGTATGCCTTCTGTCTATCCTTGGCGGCTTGGATGTCTTGTCTTATTGACTTTACTTGGTCATCCATCTCTTCCAACATCTGCCTTGAAGCTTCAACACTCAAGGTTGGATCTGAGAAGTTTAAGGGGACTTCGACAGTCATGACCATACAATGCTTGAAAAGGGGTCATCTGAATGCTTTGTTGGTAAGAAGCATTGTAGGCAAATTCAACCAAGGGCAAGTATTGAATCCACCTTTTTGGCTCACGACAGCAGTGTGCCCTTAGCATATCCTCAATAACTTGATTGGCTCTCTTTGTTTGGCCATCGGTTTGGGGATGATAAGCTGTACTAAAATAAAGTTGAGTCCCAATGGCTTCAAAGATAGCTGTCCAAAAGTGTGATGTGAAGAGAGAATCATGATCATTACAGGTATGATCACAAGTTTTTCTAATCCATATATTGCCATGTTTAGGTGGATTGGATACATAAAATCCATGAATCTTGAGTTCACACACATAGCAGGTAAAGATAACCTAGTTAGTTGATATGCTTCCACAAGCAAGGTATGATGATATGGATTTTTCTTATATTGATGATGCTGGCGACGAGGTTGATCTTTCAGCTATGTATGCTGATCATATTTGTCATGTGTTTGCTTTGGAAAGCTTGGATGAGACTTTGTATACAGGAGAGTATTTACAGATTGGACTTTATTTGAGTACTATGTCTAGACATGATGGATGGACTAATGCAGACTTCAAGAAGATTAGAAGAAAAGCTTATGGTTTCTTCTTGTGCAGTGGGCTACTTTGGAAGCATCCATGAAAGTGAGGAGGAAAACCATTGAGAGTTGTTTGTGATAGAGCTTCACAGGTTCGGATCACAAAATAATTCCATCAAAGCCTTTGGGCTGGACATTGAGCTATTTGGGCGACCTATGAGAAGATCAAAGAGTGTTATTGGTGGAGATGGATGTATCAAGATATCTCACAATTTGTTGAGACATGCCCTAATTATCAGTTGTTCTCTTCAATGAGGCATACACATGAGCCTCATCCTACTTACCTACAATGTATTCATTACAAGTGGGTTCTTGATTTGATTACTATTCCTGTTGGTTTATGGTAGATGCACTATAGTGTTTTGGCACGAGAATATCTCACAAATCAAGTGGAAGGAAGAGCATTGTGGATGAATTCTACTTCAATGGTTTGTAAGTTTCTATTTGAGGATATTATTTGCAAGTATGAATGTATTGGAAAAGTTACTGTAGATAGAGGTTAGTTGGATGCTGATGAGGCTAGGGAGTTTTTCTCTCGCCTTGGCATTAAACTTGCTTTGACATCAGCATATAATCCAAAAGGCAACAGGCATGGGGTATTCACTAGTAGTAATAAGGAGACGTCACCTACGTGCAAGAAATATATGAAAATACCCCTTATCTACCCCCTATTTATGGGACCTTACCTTATAAAATGTACCTTCCTGCCCTGAAATAACCCCCCTCCCTTACACTCACGTGGTACCATACGGTAAACCCTAGTGGACCCCACGGGGCAATGGGAAGAGTGAAAGAGGCCATCCGCCAATCATGAAAGCCTTGACCAAAGCATGTGATGGATGGAGTGGCCTAGGTTATTGCCTTATGCCTTATAGGCTGATTGCACTAATCACAGTGTTACTACAGGTTATATGCCAACTAAGTTAATGTATGGACAGAAGCCAGTCATGCCTATAGAGACTTGCACACTTAATTGGAGTGTTTACCGTGGCAACAAGAAGAGATGACTAGAGAAGATATTTTGTCTCTTTGTATTTATCAATTGGAGAGAAGACCTGAAGATATTGAGAGAGCAATTCAAAAGCTCAAAGATGAGAGATTTGCAACAAATACCACTTTGATAACAGACATAGATTGAGGCCAAAAGAAATTAAGGAAGGAGATTGGGTGTTGGTGTATAATAGCAATCTAGACAACTAGTATAGTGCTATCCACAAGGTTTCCAGACAATGATTTGGGCCCTATTTAGTGCAGTATGTCCATGAGGATGCTACATACTCCTTGGCAGAACTTGATGGTATGATCTTGAGGATTCCGATTGTAGGGAAGAGAATCAAACTATTCAAAAGTAGAGATGATGCAGCCTATGCAGTTGAGGAGTTGAATGATGCGACTTATGATGGACTTGAGCCAAGAGATAATGAAGATGAAGATATGGATATTGCATATGCTTTTACAGAAGATGAGGAAATCACATTGACCGTCAAGCTAGGTGGTGATGAGGATGGGTAGCTGTGACCCATCCGGAGGATGTGCAGGTTTGGAGAGGGGGTCGATGTTGTGACGCTCCGCATCCACCATTGCAAATCTAAGGGCAGAGTTTTTCGCCAAGAATTTGAAAATATCAGTCAATGTCATTAGGAATTTATTTTCCATTGTGTGTGTCTGCATTTGCATGACGTATGAGCATATTTAGTTAGGCTAGACACAATTTCTTTAATGCATTCATAATTTTTTTGCATGGAAGCATTGCTCGATTGATTGCATAGCATGGACTCTAATTTGCAAACTGCACGAGTGATTAGGCACAAAGTTCTTTTCCAAAGCATGTTCTTGATAGGGCACAATGCATGGGAAAATTGATTCACATAAAGGTTTTTGTTTTGAAGTCTCAAAGACTTGAGGAAAAGAATACAATGTTGATCCTTCACTTGGACTTTTCTCATGTAACTTATAATTCACATGTTGCCAACACATATAATATGTCAACATTTAGCAACCTACAAAAGCTAAACATTATCTGCTCATATTATGGACATTTAAGTGGAATATTGTTGCATCCGACATTTGCATTCGTTATGAAGAAGAATGAGACTTTCTATGCTTTGGAACTACTCTATTATTATTTCAATGGCAAAGCATACTTTTTGACGATGCACCTTCCCTTGAGACACAACTGAACTCGACTATGAACATGTTGTAATCCCCAACTATGACAATAAGGAAACATCTGCAATAACAATGGTATCCTTTGAGACCCTGACTAACATAAATAAAGCTAAGATGTTAAGTTGACATTTGTTTCCAAACATGTGGGAGCATAGAATACTATTGGTTGGGACATTACCCTTCAAGTTGATAATGATATTCATTCGTTACGAGGGGATTTGTTATTGATTGTTGGAGATTTAGCTTATCCAAATCTATCTCCATTCTCTTATGAGAATTGATTGTTTGGGCCTTTTGAATATGCAAAGCAGTAGTAAACGTCACTGACTACGTCAATAGATACATTATGAGCTGGTGGATGACAGGAAGAGCAACTTCCAAGTTTTTCTATGGCCTACTTCGTTCATAGTGACGACGTAATTGATGAAGCTTTCTTAAAAAGATTTTCGTTGGTGCCTTAACAAAAGAAGCCAAATGATATTTTGGTTTGAAGCTTTTCCTTAAGCTTTACGAAGACATTGAAAAAATATAAAAGGCAGAAGACGAAGCATGAGGGGGCATCAAAAGCACAAGGAACTTTAGACACAAGACTAGATAGTAAAAATACAAACATCTAGTAAATGAACTAATTTTCCTAGTTAGTACGTAGGAATTTTCATCTTCAAACTAGGTTTTTAATTTTACTACATAGAAATGAAGTGATAACTAATTACCATGTAGGAAATTTTGGATTTAAACTAGGTTTTAATTTTACTAGATAAATGTATATAAAGCTTAAAAAGTAAAATAAATGTCTATATAGCAAAGCAAACAAATAAATTTTTAGTTATAATAAATAATAATGTTTATATAACCAAGCTAAGAAGTTGTTGCAAGCATGTTATGCTAGTGTATTGTACCTCAACTTATGATGTTGCCAAGCATAGGAGAGTTATTAGTGTAGCTTATGTTCTCAATCTCCTCTTGCATATTTTTCATCTAGAACATACTATTTCATGTAGAGGCAATGATGGAATAATCTTTGCTTGTAGCCATTGTTTGCACCAAACATAGTTTTGCAATGCAAAGGGGAGGATGTATAGAATTGTAGAGTGATGTAATACATATGGAGATTTTATAACAATATCATAAGAAACATGCAAAATTATTAGAACACAAACTTGTCAATTCAATTCTTGCATATCCATCTATTAATATTCTCATGCATGGTTTATGTTTGATATCTTGATAATCATGCATTTGCATGTACTTTCATTTATAAAAATTGTGCATGCACATGGTATGTATTGCAAGAGAGATATATTTTATATGAATTGAAAAATGTAAAACTTAGGTGAGAATCTTGATCACTGCAAGACATAAATTTTTAAATGCAAGACACACACATGCACATCATCTCAGTCCTTCATTTCTTTGCATGTGGATGATTAAATATGCATGTGCATGCATGTTCTCCTTCTTTTATGACACTTGAATATTTTCATGCTTGTGTAAAACTTAAGATAACCTCATAAGTGAGCCTATTCAATGCTATCAAATGTAATAGATTTACTAAATTAACTCCCTCAATCACTCACACACACACACACACACACACACTCTCTCTCTCTCTCTCTCTCTCTCTCTCTCTCTCTCTCTCTCTCTCTCTCTCTCTCTCTCTCTCAACATAATCAAAATACATTAGAAATGAAATGTTCACACATTTTTTTAATCAATGTCAATTGTTGTCAACTAGACTTCAATAATTGTCATAGTACTCATGTTTAAGTGGAGCAAAATATTGATTAAGGAGGATTTTCTTATGCAAATCAAGTCTTGTCTTGAATTTATCCATGCTATCATACAATTTGAAGCCATTCTTGATCCATCTTGCTTTGCGATGCTTATCTTAGGACTTCTCATACCACAATTTTAGTAGATTAGGTATTATGACTTTCCTTTATGAACCATCAAAGTGTGAAGACAAAAGCAAAGGAAAACTCACTAATTTATGTAATGGAATGCCCTTTAAAAATGTGTATTTTTGTTAAGGCAAATAGAAAAGGAAAACTTACTAATTTATGTAATGGTATATCATTTAAAATTTTGTGTGTGTGTGTGTGTGTTATCTAAAAACTTCTAAAGGAATGAGGGTGCACATGCAACATTGCCCTTTTTTATTGTCTATTTTGAGTTCCTATAAAAGGTTCATTTCTTGCATATTTCTTCAACTACTATATCATTTAAAGAAATGGCACAAAACTATCACAATGGCACTTAGATTGACCAACAATTTTAGCTTTACAAGATAGGAGGTTCGGATAACATCCTTGCAAGGTCTATCACAAGAGGTTGAAAACATTTTGGATTACTTAATATTCTAACAATAAAGATGAACCTTCTAATTTAGGAAAATATCATAAGATGAAATAATAACTCATTTATTTATACATAGAGGTAGTAGAGCTCACAAGATGAGATGAAAACCCATTTAGCTCGACCAAGCTCCAAATTTGTTAAAGCACTAGGAGATCACACAACTATCATGGACGTGTGGTACATCATTTGTATTAGTAAGTACACTATTAGTAACTTTAAACAGTTTCTCTTTGCCAAAGTTGATCATGCTAGACTTCTGAGTAGGAAGCAAGTTGTTTGAGGAAGAACGCATGATCCTATCAAGCAAGGATCACCTCAACATTTATTAATACATGCATTGTTAATATAATGTCAAATCATAGCAATGATGTGCATGTGAAAAGGAGCCTTGAGATGACAATTGTATGACCTTATGAGATAGGAGCCAACAATTCTTGCACCTACCTTATATCGAGCCATGGAGATAGGACCCAATAACTATTGCAACTACCTTATATCAAGCTATGTCGGATAGTGTAAGAGCCACTTGAGTTTGATGACTAGGAAATGGGAGTAGAACTATCTTATTCAATGTCATATTTCTAATATGACACGTACATCAACAATGTCTCTATATAGCAATCATTGATATTGGTCCTTTGTTGGATTTCTTTCTTATCTCTTTGCACCATGCAAATATTAAAAATGTATTGAACCATAGTGCAAGGAAACAACTTCATTGAGCATGCTTTCCCTCTTTGTACATCTCCCTTCAAGCTTCTCCTTTCTCATAGAAAGCTCGGTACCGAGGTATTTGATAAGCTCATCTTGGACAACCTTTTGCAACATGTACGCTGAGAGTGTGCTCTTTTCTTGGATTTCTCTTTTAATCAACATTCTTTCTTTTTCAAATCTTCCTTCTATGCTCATATTTCCTATCTTTCTTGTGCTAAGACTATGTTTAGTGTTGCACCTCTACTTTGACATGTTTGCACTTTGTATCTTCAATGATCATTAGAAGTGTAGGTCCAAATTTGAGGGTAAGGAGTTTGGGTCTCATCTTATAATATTACATCGTTGCTAACTCACTTAACTATTGCCAATTTAGTTTGGAAGGTCATAGTGAGTAGGTGTTCCTTTGTGTGAGTTAGGAAGTAGGTTAGTTAATTTATTGGAGGGGGGCCAAATGTCATTTATGTGCACCTACTCTTAGTTAAAGTGGAAGAGTGTAATTACCTCTTATAGTTTTGAGGGAAGTGACAATCATATGGGTGCTTGATGGTATGGCCAATTGCATTGTGACCTTGATTGTCATGCGACCCCTTGGTGCATGTGGAAGGGCAATTAGGTTTCAGATAGCCTAGGTATTCTCCTCGAGCATAGGCCAAGTGGGTGGCATGCTAGCACACTGGCTCTTATGCTTCATGCTTCATAGTCAACAAATATTTATAAGCTCCATGCAAATGGAGCTTGGAATGTCTAAAATATGAGAAACATGTGTTGATAACAAGTATAAAAGAGCATATAGGGAATATAGGCATCCTTTGTATGGCAAGAACAAATGGTCTCTATCTCTTGACATGCATTCTACCAATAGATTCTCCTCTATATTCTGTTCAAGTTCCAATTTTACAAGGAGAAGGTGGATTTTAGGTACTGTATCTTAATCTTCAGTAAGGGGTACTAAACCTCTTTTGAAACCATCCCATTTTAACTGATCAAGGGATTATATCAATTTGACTCGATTTGATTTAACATTTTGTTCTTTTTGAATATTTTAGAGCATGTCCAAAATATATCTTGATGGATTCTTTGAGGTTCGCAAATTCAAAGTATTGAGATGAATTTCCAAAATTTCCAATTTAAATGTATCCATCTACAAGTGTGCATCCTAATCACAAGACTCTTTCTCCCATGGCCTTATAGGTGTAATGAAAGTAAGAAGAAGAGATGGTGCACTGTTGATGATTACAAGATAGGCTAGATGTGCAACCCAAGTATCTATTAATTCTCACCAAGAAAACCTACATTTTATGATGTGCAATATAGAAATGTTAGAAAATGCTATTGATGTGTAGTATAGAAGCATGAACTCAAAGGTCAATGGGCATTGGTAGGGGTGAGTAGTACTTTAAGTAGTCAAGTCTAAAGTCATCTAATTGAGGTTCATCTTTGAGAAAATCGTATTGGGGGCATACTATGCAAAGGTAGCAATAGATTCTACTAGTAGATATGTTATAATGTTTGTTATTGCATGATAATTTTAGGCTTAAAAGAAATGCAATGAGCATAACAAAAAATTCTCCCTATATTACTAATTTGGATTCACTGAATTTGCATATGTTACAAGGCATACAACTGGTCTCATATTAGTGAATAGAAGATTTGCAAAAACACAAAGGTGAAGCTGACAAATTTTAGTTTAAGGCAAATGATAACTTATGGGGCTAGTGCTTCGACCAATTAATTTTATAAATTGATGAGCAAGCTTATTTTCCTAGGATTGAATGAGTTAGCAAAGTTGCTAAGGGAGCCACACTTCCAAGTAGCAGAATTGGAGCAAGGGATTGGGTACTTAGGATGCCCATTGGGCATAGGTAATAAGACACATGTAAAAGGTCATTAAACCTTGGGCAATGTAAGAGAGAAAAAAGAAAGATGCAATAAAATTAGTTGTTTTCTTAAATGGGAGCTTAACGTTCCTCCAAGATTCAAGAAATGTCCATTCTTGCATGCACGATTAGGTCCCAACTTCTCATATTCACACAATCTCATTGTCCATTCTCCCTCGCACAACTAGGTCCATCTTCTCACATGCACACAATCTCATCCTTGTTCGTCGATTGCCTCGGATGCATGACTGTGTTGTAGTCATCAACTGCTTAGTATAATTATTGTTATCAAGCATTGAAGGACAATTTTCAAGGCAATACTCCGATTATCAACAAGTAATCAATCATTCATATCAAATCATTTGTTTTCAGAGTAGGTGTAGCAGACAACCTCCCTACTGTTTTCAGAGTAGATATAGTTGAGAAGTAATAATGGTTTATGTAGTTCAAAAGTAATAATGGTTATTGTCCTATAGTTCAACATGAGGTTGAAATTGAAACTATAACTGAAACAAACTATGGTTATTGTCCTATAGTTCAGAAGTAATAATCAACATAAGGCTAAAACTAAAAATAATGGTTATTGTCTTATAGTGAACCTGTCATGTAGACAAGTGATAAGCATCATGAATGTGAGACTGAATGAAAATAAACATAATGGTTACTATTATTTTTAGAGATATCTAAACCATGCTTATGCCCTCACTCATAATGGAAATCAGGTACTATTACACACTAGTGAGAGGGGCCTTTGTACAAATCAGGATTATACCTGAAAAAATTTAGGATTATACTTTCATAGTTGATTTCAATCATAACCTTCATCAAAGTGTTGTTTTTTAATTCTGTTTGGACATTGTTTACATGTCATGTAGACAAGTAATAATCAATATCAATGTGAGAGTAAATGAAAAAATAAAGATAAACTCAAGGGGAGTCGAACCCCAAACACAATTTGCGTCTACCGAGGAGTCTACTTGCAAAATTTAAAAAGAATATTTGTATAGAGAGAGACATGATTGCCTCTACGGCAATCATGCCTTGGAGGCAATCATGCCTCTCTCTCACTCTCACTCTCTCTCTCTCCCTCCCTCGTGCATATGGCTAAGTAAGAGCATATGACTTTAATTCCACATATACACATGTATAGCTCCCACAATATGCACACGAAACTATGTTCTCTAACGAAATTCAAAACTTAAAAACAAAAAGTAAGTGAATTTACATATCAAAATAAAAGGTTGACTCTACTTTTACATCATCTAATGACCTTTCATATTCTTATCCAATTTATGTTTTATTTTTTTAAAATATATCCAAAAAAAACCATGAAATAGTCCCATGACTAGTAGAGACAAATCTAATTCTCTCTAAAAGGCTGAATAATCAACATCAATAAAATTTTGTTTGTTGAGCCAAAGATGTAGACTATTATAGAGATATAGTCTATATTTCAAATACATTTTTGAGATAACAATTAGGATTATTTTTAAGAGCCCTTGTCTATAATAATATACCAACAACGAGTCATTGGGGTATTTGTTGAGATTTTAAGGTGCCAATGCCAGCAACATATGCAAATTGATTTGAAGCATTGGGTAGATAGGAATATTAAAGGATATATAAGATCCAATTAGACACTAGATGTTGGAAACGGGTCTATTAGAGATGTAGACTCTATTAGATATGTAAATAAATCCACGAGTCTTGGTAGCTAATATTATCACTGATGAGACAAAACATTTTTAATTTAAAGAATCTTGAGTGTTACCAAGATCACTTTAAGTCTTCCAATTTTGATGAGACATCGAAAATCTCTACAAGACTTGCATTTGGAATGATGATGATCAACAAAGTCTACTCATTGTACTCACAGAGATAATTGATGCGGTGCACGCACCAAAAATCACCAAGAGTTGAGTCATCGAAGGTCGAGGGGGGGGGGGGGGAGGGAGATTTTATAACAAATTGGTGATGCTATCAATATGATCATGTGACTTATCTTTTTCTAGAATTCTTCAAAAAAGAAATAGAGAAATAGATATTGATAAACTCAAAAAAAAAATAAAAAGTTCTTATCCTATCGTTGAAACACTAACCTTAACATATTTTCCCTGTAACGTTGTATTGCTGCGCATTCGAGGTGTGAAAACCACCCAAAAATTGTGTGTGTGATTTGATACTTTGTATATACTCAGTTGTTGTGTTTACATTTATTTTCTGCGCATGAGTGAACATGATGAGATGCTTTTAGCCTATGTTGATACATGTTGCTGCAAAAAGGTTTGGAATCATTGCTTGCCAAAATCCATCAGCACTATTGCTCGTAGACTCAGCAAAAAGAGGAGCCATTGACTGTTGGACGGATTCACGGTTTAAGCTTAATGACTGAGGCTGCTTCATCATGTGGTTTTGGGTTTTCTACAGAGCGAAAGAGGATGGCCCTGTCCTTCTGGGTTTGTGGCATCCATGGGAGCACGGTGGCCATGGCCATGAGCACACACAGGTGCATGCATATGTGACTACACACGCATCGGAGGAGAAGGAAGAAGCTAAGGCTTATCATTGAATTTGAAGAACAGATGAGATGCGGACCATTGAAGGTGAAGAACTGATGAGTTGTGGTTTAATGCTGATCCTTGAATGTGAAAAATAGGTGATTTTCAAACTACAATTGTTGGAGATATGCAGTATAGTCAAGAGCTTTTGTATAAGCTAAAACTTCTACAAGCTCTAGAATAGATAATTTGAATTTGAACAAAAAATAATGATATGTGAGCTACGAAGGCTAAAGAGGGGATTTTTGAAAGGCTAAAGAAGGAGGGAAAAGGAGAGCCGTGCTTTGAGGGGAAAAAGGAGAAGCTTTTGGGCTATTTTGAAAAAAAGGAGAGGGCTTTTTGGATGGACGTGCTTTTGGATTGTGGAGGGAACAAAGGATTGGGTAGAAGAATCAAATGGAGATTGCCATAGAAATCGCTGCAGTCGATACCAAGCTCGCCAGTTTTTTTTCCCTTATTTATTCACTCACAGACTTAGCAATGGCCAATTTGGCTTCCAGGCATGTGCCGTTTCGAGGTACGCAGATGGTATGCATAAGTTTTTTTTTGTGTGGAAGGTGCATATTGAGCCTTGCTGTTCTGCACGAATAATCCTGTACTGTGGGATAAGCCAAGAGTCGTTTTGCTAGTCCGAGAAGAGGAAGAGCTGAAGCGGATGTAAAGATGTGCAGAGTTGAGTGGAGTTATTGAAGAGAAAGAGAGAAAAACGGCATTGGAAAGACGAAAGCAACAGACAAAACAATTAGATTGAGATAGCCAAGGAATCAAAAGGAAAACACACAGTGATGGAGGTCTTATCACGCTTTTCACAAAATTCTGTAGGCATTTACGCTTTCTCTAATCGTCATCTTGCACTCTCACACACGGCATGGCAGCAGAATGCGCTCCCATAACTATCCTCGTTACAGGCGCAGGAGAGACGAAGGGCTAAAGCCTTGCGCAGGAGAGAATTAAGGGGTAAAAAGGCGGAATTTTTTTGGAGACAGAGGAAGGACGATGCCGAAAGAGAATAGAGAGGAGACGTCGATACTCAAAAGGGTGAAGAGGACACTTGCCAGAGCCTTCTCGCGATAGCTGCCTATCTTCATCACCTATTAGCATTCACTCTCCCACACACGACTACTACAGAAGACCTTGCGTGACAACATCGATTGCTGCCATGTCTACTAACGATTCTGCAGGGAGAGTCGCTGCATCTTTTCTTACCAATGTGGACAACTGATTGGCTTGGTCGAGACATTCATATTCGATTGCGATGTTTACAGGAGTTATTTGGAAGGGTGATACCCTGATTGATGGTGTACCAGAAACGTTGGAATGCGGAGGAAGAGCTGAAGGCTGTGAACCTAAGTAAATTGGTTAGTGAAGCTGTTTCTGCTATTTGTGAGGCAAAACTAAAAAGCTCAGACATCAAAGCAACTGTACAGATGCAAATTTCTTGAGAAGTTTGGACTCTAGTATCAAGGGCAACACTGTCGTAATAAAGAGACTGAAACAAATCAATGAAGAACAGAGAGAGGGGCTATAGGAAGAGCTGAAGTCGTGTGCAAGAGAAAGGATTGAGCAGGGTTGTAGAGTCTCGTCTCGATTTGACTGCGACAACTGCAAGTTCCATCTCAGATTCCTTACATTGCTGGCTTGATGAATTTCCCTAAGAGATCTATCATCATGCAATTCACTACTCTTGTTGAAGCCCATGTTGCAGAAAAGACTACTGCTGTGACAGAATCTGTCATGAGACGTTTGCAATGAAGAGATCTTCGAATTAATTTTCTGGGGGAAAAAGCAGAATTCATAATTCTATGAACGATAAAAAATAAACGATTAACATCAAGGATAAAAACCAGCTCTTGGAGAATGGGCTTCGCATTCTTCTGCAATAGCTCATAGATGCAACTGTAATAACTGGAGAGTCTGTTATGCCTTATGGCAATTCAATCGATGAAGAAGATGATTGCAAGCACATAACCAGGCTCTGTTTGACAGTGCAAAAAGCAAAGAGAAGACCATACGAGTTTATAAAGGGATGATGCACTCTCTTCTGCAAGGGAAGTCTGATGACAATGTGATCATCATATTGAATGATATCTCATCGTGGTTGGATGACAGAATAAGGTTCCAGTCCGTTCATGACTGAAGATTTCCATTCATAAGTACTAAATTATTGTTACCCGAGGGGAGACTTACTGAGTATTGATGTTTCGTATCAAGGAGTGATTTTGCTGGTTTTTCTCCTATGCCAAGAACAGATTTGTGACTTCAAATTCCTTATAGTATTGGACATTATTATGATTTGTACTAAAACTGTTTTCTAAATCTCTTGTATATACCTCTGAGGATCTTCTCTACTCGTCTTTTATTGCTGCTGTAACTATTCTGAAGAAAAATAAATATGATTCTTTGTGGAAGCCGCCACTATTGACGATCTATCCTTCTATCCTGAAATTATTCAAAGTCCTCAGTGGTCGCGACTTGGCTTTCGAAAACCCTTCGACATCTTTGGTGAACCTGACGTGAAAGCGTCGCAGAAATTTCAGGATGGGAGACACTTTAGCCTCTATTTCAGCTTCCTCTACAACTCCAGCTGCCTCTACTTCAGCTCCATCAATGACTACTGCGTCCAGTACTTCAACGGAGGATCTAAAACAGATTTTGCAGAATATGTCCATGTATATGCAGCTCCAAAATCAGCAAACACAAATGTATATGCAGCAGCAACAACAATTGCATCAACAGCAGTTGTCTCAACAAAGGCAACTCTATTCGGAGCAGGAGAATGCAAACAGCGCGACTAAGGCTATTGAAGCAGTTGAGAGTGAGAAGAAGCTATTTGATGGGCGTAATGTTTCAGCATATTTCAAGACATATGAGATCAAGATGGGTTTTTTTGGAGTTCCTACTGGACTTATGAGTAAGTACTTCCTTCGTCTTGTCACACCTGCTTTGAGAACAAAAGTGACTGATTTGTTTATTCAAAATACACATTGGCAAGATTTTAAGAAGGCTCTTAAAGAAGAATATTTCCTTGAGGACTTTGGTATGGCTACTCGACGGTCATTCCGAGAGTGGGTCTACATGCCAAACAAAGGTCTTGCTGCTTCGGAGTTGATTCGAGAATTCGAAGAGAGGTATAGTCAGCTCGATGTCATTGAACAAAGAGCATTGGATGTTGAAAAAGTTGAGCTTTTCTTGCAAGCTGCAGATCCTGCTCTTCAAGAAGAATTGGGTGAGCTTCTTGAAGATCGCATGAAGCCTATGGGTCTTAAAACTGATTGGCAGGATGCTCAGGATGCAGTCTCGACATTGACCAAGAGGAGGATATGGAAGACTCGCCTACAGAATGGTTCCATGACACCTACATCATCAACTGTTCCTATGCCTACTTCTATCCCTGTTATTTCTTCTCCTCCTCAGCCAGTTTCTTGGCCTATGCCAGTGCCTACAGTTTCTACTCCACCTCTTCCTCCTGTTCCACGACCGATGCCTACACCTTCTGCTCCAAAACCATCCGCTCCATCGGTGCCTACTTCTCTTGATGACATAATCAAAGGTATCACAGATTTGACACTTGAGTCAGTTAAAGCGGAGTTGGTGGGTAAGTTGAAGGAGCAGTTTACTTCAACTATGCCTACTACTTCTTCCAGTGCTCCTACTGCACCTAGGAGTGCTCCTAGTGCTCCTAGGAGAGATTGGAGATGTATTTGGTGTGATAGTACGGAGCATCAGCATTGCAGGGATTGTGACTCTTTCCAGGATGCAAGGAGGCAGAATTTGGTATATTGGGGGCAAGATGGTAAGATTTGGTTGACTGAGACAGGAGCTCCACTTGCTACCAACTTTGGTAAAGGTGGAATGAAGAAATTAGTGGAGGACATGGCTGCGCGTACTTCTTATGTGGCAGCTAGAGGTGATGCTTCTGCATATGGAGTACAGATTGAGAAGGGATCGGAGACTCAGTCCGCACTATGGACTTATGCTATGGAGACTGCAAACAAGGGGAAAATTCAGCAAACTGTTTTGACTAGCGCAGGCTCTAGCATCAGATCAGAGACAGGATGGGACTCGCCTGTTGACAGGTATTCTATTTATGCTTATTTGGCTAAATCTCATGGTGCAGATGTATTTGTTGAGGAGAAGCGTAAGAGGGATGAAGAAAATCCAAGTGCAGCTAAGAAGACTAGAGGGGGTGAGTTTGTTACTCCACCTACTGCAGGACCGTCTTCAAGACCAGCAGATCGACATATGGAGGATGCTCAAAAGAGAGAAAAGAGGCAAGAGCCTAGAGAGAGAAAGCAGCCAGGATTCAGATTGATGTCCGATATTGAGACATCTACAGACATGAAGAAAATCTTTAATGATAAGATACTTGGCAGTGAGGTGACTTTCACTATTTCCGAGATTTTGGGCATCTCAAAAAGAGAGTTTCAGGATCAGTTTCAGGAGGTCCTGAAGAGGAAAAGACATGCATTGTCAACCACTGATGCACATGGAGTTTTGATTGGAGAGTTGGATGAGGATGATGATGAGGTTATGGTTGATAATGCTTCTGTTTTGCCGCAGGTAGAGAAGAGGGTTCAGCCTATGCATTATACTGAAATTGATGAGCCTGTTTTGATACCGCGTAGTCACTTTTCGCGGAGCCATTGGGCTAGGGCAACTACAGAGACGATGGTAAAGGTTGGAGAAAAACAGGTGCCTTATGTTGCATTGGTTGATCATGGTTCAGAGATTAATCTCATTGTTCGTGGAGTTTATGAGAGTAACAGATGGCCTATGGATGTAGAGCATGGGTGGCGTATGAGAGCCGCCAATAACACTGCAGGTGATTTATATCTGCTTGCCCTAGTGTCAGGGTTTCTATTGGCGATGTAGAGAAGGATTTTCATTTCTTTGTGCAGGATTCATGCTCATATCCTATAATTCTTGGTCAGCCATTCATTACAGAGATGCGCATGGAGACAAAGGTCATGGATGATGGATCTGCTTATGCACGGATTCGCAGTAAAGATGGTATGAGAGCAGTTCAGTTTATGACTGTATGTGTGAATCATGTTAGAAACAGGGATACTCTCAGAGATGCACCCTTACCCACTGTGAGGGATTCAGGTTTTCATTAGGTACCGCCGTTTCGCGAGACGACGGTGGTACAGAGGAGAGGAGATTGGAGTTCTCGCCTCCTGGCAGCAGTGTTTTCTCCTCCGGTTATGTTGGGATTTCAGCAAACAGTTCGATGAGCTATCAGAAGACTTCTAGGTTGCCTAGAGCTGCCAGGCAGTATATATGCAAAAAGGAGAAAATTTTGAAAAATGCAAGAATTTTGGAGGATGATGAGCACATAGATGGTATGTATGACAGTGTGATTTGTGCAGATACGATGACAGAGATGAGAGATATGCTGAAAACTGATATGCTGAATTGTCATGGTAATGTATTAGTGCAGTCCCTGGACATGTTTCATGAAATTGCAGATTTTATGTCATAGATTGAGTCAGAGGCTAAGGTAACTCAGCAAAGAGTATTGAATGCTGAAGAAATTCAGCAAACAGAGTTTCCAGCTGGTTATGATCAGCTTTCAGAGAGACAGAGGGCTGAAAATTTTCAGCCAACAGAGTTTACTGCTGAAATATTTCAGCATTCAGAGTTTGGGGCTGTTTCTATGCAGTCCATAGAGCAGAGGGCTGAGAATATTCAGCCATTGGAGTGCAGAATTGCTGATTTACAGCAAGGTTTATGTAATGTAGAAGAGCATAATGAAGCCAGGGTTGACACGAAATACAAAACTGTGGATAAGAAGGTGAAGCCGGTTGCTGTACCGCTTCCACCTGACAGTGATCAGCAAATAGAAAGGGCTGCTAAACAGCAAATTTTGAGGAATCCGGAGCATATTGGTCAAAAATTTTCAGCAGAGACACTTGCTGAATTGAAAATTGGAAATGGTGATTTCTTGTTACCCATGGAGAAGCAATGCTTTCAGGAGATGCTTGAGCGTCATGGAAGGGGATTTGCTTTTGTCCCACATGAGATTGGATGTGTGAATCCTGATATTGTTGCTCCTATGGTCATCTTTACTATTCCTCATATCCCATGGAATCTCCGACCTATTCCAGTGCCTAAAGCACACTTGCCAAAGTTGATTGATTTGTTGAATGAGAAAATCAGGATGGGAATCCTTGAGCCTTCATCTGCACCATACTCAAACAGGTGGTTTACAGTTCCAAAGAAGAATGGTACTCTTCGATTTATTCAGGACATGCAGCCAGTGAACAGAGTTACCATCAGGAATGTTGGTATAGGTCCAGTTGTGGATGAGTTTGCAGAGGCATTTGCTGGACGTGCCATCTATTCTTTGGGTGATTTGTATTCAGGTTATGATCAGTTTCAGCTGGCTTTGGAAAGTAGGGACATAACCACCATGAGAACTCCTATTGGGCTTGTGAGGATGTGTACCTTGCCTCAAGGTGCCACTAATTCTGTTGCGCATATGATGAATGCCATGCATAAGGTCCTTCGTGATTACATACCTCAGCTTACTATGCCTTTCTTGGATGATGTGCCCATTAAGGGGTGTGCAGAAGAAGAGAAGAATGAGAGCCTAAATGAGCAGGGATGTAGATACTTTGTGGCTGATCATATTTCAGCATGTGAGAAGATTTTAGCCAGGTTAGAAGAAGTGAACTTGACACTTTCAGGGCAAAAATCTGTTTTTGGAGTAAATGAGGTTGTCATTGTTGGGCATATGTGTGGATATTATGGCAGGAAACCCTCACCTGATAAGGTGAATGCTATAGGAAAGATTGCAGAGTATTGTTCTACCACTTCTGAGGTACGGAGATTCATTGGTGCTTGCGTGTTTTATATGATTTGGATACCTCATTTTGCACATATAGCAGATTGTTTGTATCAGCTGCTTCGAAAGGGGCAGAAATTTTATTGGGATGAGAGCCACACTAGAGCCATGTGGAAATTGAAGAAGTTATTGCAGAATGCTCCTACTCTTAGAAAAGCGGATTATAATTGTGACAGGCCTATTGTATTGACAGTTGACACTAGTCCAATTGGCATAGGTTGGGCTGTGGGTCAAGATGATGCAGATGGAAATAGGTATGCTATTCGGTTTGGGGCGAAAGTCCTAAATGAGAGACAGAGGAGATATCCGCAAATCAAGAGGGAGTTATTGGGGATTGTCACGGCTCTCAAATGTGACAAGGAGTACTTTATTGGAGCTTCAGTTGTGGTAGAGACAGATTGCTTGCCATTGATTGGTATGATCACGAGTTGCTCTACTCCGGATATAGCCATGTTGAGATGGATTGCATACATCAAGTCATTAAATCCGGAATTTAAACACATAGCAGGGAAGGATAATCCAGTGGCAAATATGTTGTCTAGAGCCAGGTATGATGATGAGGAGACTCTACTTGCAGAAGAGGATGATGCAGAAATTTCAGCCACTATGGTTGATCATGTTTGTCATGTCTTTGATATTATGGCTTTTACAGAAGAACTTTATGTTGGAGATCGGTTGCAAATTGGCAGGTACCTTAGTACACTAAGGAAAAGAGATGAATGGACAGATGAAGAGTTCAAGAAGATCAGAAGGAAAGCTTATGGTTATTTTCTCAAGGACGGATTTCTTTGGAAGCATCCGAAGAAAAGAGGCGGATTACCTTTGCGGGTTGTCTGCGATAGAGAGACACAGTTACAGGTGATGAGGGAGTTTCATGAGAGTCCTTGGGCTGGTCATAGAGGAGTATGGGCTACTTATGAGAAAATCAAGGAGAAATATTGGTGGAAAGGCATGTATAGAGATGTTTCTCACTTTGTTGAGACTTGCAGAGACTGCCAGATGTATTCAGTAGTGCGTCATAGAGATGAGCTTCATCCGACCTATCCGCTATGCATTCATTATAAGTGGGTAGTTGATTTGGTTACCATGCCTATGGGTCTATGGCAGATGAGGTACATTGTTTTGGCTAGAGAGGATCTTACCAATCATGTTGAGGGCAAATCTTTGAGAACGAAGACCACTAGTGCAGTGTGTAAGTTCTTATTGGAGGAAATTTTCTGCAGGTATGGTTGTGTGGGTAAGATCAGTGCCGATCATGGTGAATTGGATGCAGATGAAGCTAGGGAGTTTTTCTCTCAGCTAGGAATTAAATTGGCTCTAACCACAGCATACAATCCAGAGGGAAATGGAAAGAGTGAAAGAGGGCATCCGCCAATAGTGAAAACATTAGCCAAAGCATGCAGAGGACGGATTGGAGAATGGCCGAGACTTCTACCATTTGCTTTATGGGCTGATCGTACGACTCATAGTGTTACTACAGGATATATGCCTGCAGAGTTGATGTATGGTCAGAAACCTGTTATGCCGATTGAGACTTGTGCTTTGACTTGGTCAGTTTTACCTTGGCAGGAGGATTTGACGAGAGAGGAGCTCTTAGTTCTTCGGATTCGACAGTTGGAGAGGAGACCTGAGGATATTCAGCTAGCTATTGACAGGTTGAAAGTTGCTAGACTAAGGAACAAGGACAGGTTTGATAGCAGGCATCGCTTGCGGCCTAGAGCAATAGAAGAGGGAGATTGGGTATTGGTCTTTGATAGCAGCCTTGAAAATCAGCATACTGCACTTCGGAAGATGGTGAAAAGATGGTTTGGGCCATACATAGTCAGACATGTCTTTGATAATGCAACATATGAGCTGACAGAATTGGATGGAACAGTGCTTAGAGTGCCTATTGCTGGAAAAAGAATCAAGATTTTCAAGAAAAGAGATGATGAAGATTATGCTTTGGAAGAATTTTCAAGAGAAGAGCAACGGCAAGAAACTCCAATGGAAGAGACAGATGATATGACAGATAATCTTGTTGATCTACCGGAAATGCATAATGAAGAGATTGATTTGTTTGTGGATCTTGATGATAATGATCATGGGTAGTTGGCCCATCCGGAGGATGCGCAGGATTAGAGGGGGTGGATGTCGTATTGCTGCGCATTCGAGGTGTGAAAACCACCCAAAAATTGTGTGTGTGATTTGATACTTTGTATATACTCAGTTGTTGTGTTTACATTTATTTTCTGCGCATGAGTGAACATGATGAGATGCTTTTAGCCTATGTTGATACATGTTGCTGCAAAAAGGTTTGGAATCATTGCTTGCCAAAATCCATCAGCACTATTGCTCGTAGACTCAGCAAAAAGAGGAGCCATTGACTGTTGGACGGATTCACGGTTTAAGCTTAATGACTGAGGCTGCTTCATCATGTGGTTTTGGGTTTTCTACAGAGCGAAAGAGGATGGCCCTGTCCTTCTGGGTTTGTGGCATCCATGGGAGCACGGTGGCCATGGCCATGAGCACACACAGGTGCATGCATATGTGACTACACACGCATCGGAGGAGAAGGAAGAAGCTAAGGCTTATCATTGAATTTGAAGAACAGATGAGATGCGGACCATTGAAGGTGAAGAACTGATGAGTTGTGGTTTAATGCTGATCCTTGAATGTGAAAAATAGGTGATTTTCAAACTACAATTGTTGGAGATATGCAGTATAGTCAAGAGCTTTTGTATAAGCTAAAACTTCTACAAGCTCTAGAATAGATAATTTGAATTTGAACCAAAAATAATGATATGTGAGCTACGAAGGCTAAAGAGGGGATTTTTGAAAGGCTAAAGAAGGAGGGAAAAGGAGAGCCGTGCTTTGAGGGGAAAAAGGAGAAGCTTTTGGGCTATTTTGAAAAAAAGGAGAAGGCTTTTTGGATGGACGTGCTTTTGGATTGTGGAGGGAACAAAGGATTGGGTAGAAGAATCAGATGGAGATTGCCATAGAAATCGCTGCAGTCGATACCAAGCTCGCCAGTTTTTTTTCCCTTATTTATTCACTCACAAACTTAGCAATGGCCAATTTGGCTTCCAGGCATGTGCCGTTTCGAGGTACGCAGATGGTATGCATAAGTTTTTTTTTGTGTGGAAGGTGCATATTGAGCCTTGCTGTTCTGCACGAATAATCCTGTACTGTGGGATAAGCCAAGAGTCGTTTTGCTAGTCCGAGAAGAGGAAGAGCTGAAGCGGATGTAAAGATGTGCAGAGTTGAGTGGAGTTATTGAAGAGGAAGAGAGAAAAACGGCATTGGAAAGACGAAAGCAACAGACAAAACAATTAGATTGAGATAGCCAAGGAATCAAAAGGAAAACACACAGTGATGGAGGTCTTATCACGCTTTTCACAAAATTCTGTAGGCATTTACGCTTTCTCTAATCGTCATCTTGCACTCTCACACACGGTATGGCAGCAGAATGCACTCCCATAACTATCCTCGTTACAGGCGCAGGAGAGACGAAGGGCTGAAGCCTTGCGCAGGAGAGAATTAAGGGGTAAAAAGGCGGAATTTTTTTGGAGGCAGAGGAAGGACGATGCCGAAAGAGAATAGAGAGGAGACATCGATACTCAAAAGGGTGAAGAGGACACTTGCCAGAGCCTTCTCCCAATAGCTGCCTGTCTTCATCACCTATTAGCATTCACTCTCCCACACACGACTACTACAGAAGACCTTGCGTGACAACATCGATTGCTGCTGAGGGCTGAAATGATGAACGGGTTGCCTCTTACCCATCCAACCTCCAATCCTCACTAAGAGAACTAAAGAGGGGCACCACCTAGCCAAAGGGAGGACGGGCTAGGACATCCATTTTCTCAAAGAGAATCAAGAGAACCAAGACACAAATTTACAAGAGAGAATATATGTACTAGACACCATATTGAAATATAAGAGAGAGAGATGAGAGGAGAGGGAGACACGAGGAGAAGAGGTAGAAGAAGCTTTCCATTATGCTACATGGAATGAGAAGATGAGAAGAGAGGGAGATAATAGGAGAAGAGGTAGAAGAAGCTTACCATTATGCTACATAATAAAAGAACTCACTCATAGCTTCCCTCAAAGAGATGAGGGTATTCTAGAATGCTCTCATGGACTTGTCATTCTCCCTCTCCCCCTCCCTCCTTCTTCATTCTCCATGGGCTCTTTATATAGCCTTCATGAGGGATTAGATTAAGCTAATCTTTTTGATTAACATAATCCTAGATGATGTATGGCATCTTTGAAAATATGGAGAGTAGTGGATGGGACAAGTCCCCACCTTGGTCATCATGCAAGAAGCCAAGGGTGGTGGTAGACAAAATAGAGAAATGGAGCTAGATTACAAGAGGTGGGTGCCCAAAGCACATTATTATAATATATTTACAAGAAGGATAGAGTGGAAAGTTGGTGTGGTGAAAGAGAGAAGAAAATTGCATATAGCCAGCAGTCTGCGCCTTCGTAACTTCAAATCCGTGAGGACTTTGGAAAAAGTTTCTTCTGCAACTTTGTAGACCAGATCGAAACCGATCGGCCTACGCGGGAATTTTCTTGAAATTCGCTTTTTCTTGGGAGTTATTGAGATTATAAAAAAGGGCTTCCAAAAGCTGCTTTGACTTTAGTATCCCATATGTATATAAATACATATAAGCATGTGACAAAAGGGGTCCATGCTTGTAAGCTTTTGTGCAAGATCCAAATGACACCATGATGTGGATATTGACTTGTGTGCAAGGGTGAGGTGTCCTCTAATGATGGTGATAGATTCCAAATCTTAGTGATGCAAACGGAGCCCATATGTAGTTGGAGGCTAGTCCTTTGAAAAATCTATGCATTCACTCAACTCCTAGGTGTAATCCATTTTCATCTTCACTAAGATAACCATCCCATTTACCCTTTACATTGACATGCCTTCTAAGAACTTGTTCCCCCCATTTGCTAGAGTTATCATAATCGAGAAGCAATGTAGCATACCTAGTGCTTGAAGAGTAAACCTAAAGTGATATGGTAAGCTCTTGATAGGGGCCTTGGCCAAATTTTGTGGTAATAATCCAGGTTGTAAAAAACCCGGATCATTAGCTCTCCCCTTAGGCTAGAGGTATTCATGCCTCTAGCTTGATAATGATGGTCCAATAGAGCAAGGAGGACTGCACCCCCTCATTGGTGGCTCTTCATTGAATGACTGCTCCAAAGTGTTCATATTTCTTTGAAAATAAGGCTTCAGTCGCCATCCATTTACCCTTGTCTTGTGAACCTTCCCATCCATGTCACCTAGCTTATAACTGCCATTTGGATATCTCCTTATGACCATGAATGGCCCTTCCCACTTAAACACAAGTTTAGCATCCTTTCTGTTATCGAAGTGGTTATCATAGCGTAGCGCAAGTGATCCTTCCCTTATGTTTTTGCTATCCAGCTTCTTATTAAAGGTCTTCCTCCTCTCTTCAGCCTGCATGGAATAGTGTTGGACTGCTACTTCTCTATCTAACTCCAGCCTCTCTAGATCCAAGATCCTTTCCTCTAACTTCTTATCTTGATTCTTCTCTTGACTGGCTACTAAAACACGCAAACTGGCCAGTTCCACCTCTATAGGAAGCAAAGCTTCTTGGCCATAGACGAGGTGAAATGGAGTATAACCAAGTGAGGTTCTGAATGAAGTCCTGTAGGCCCAAAGAGCTGCACTCAATTTTTTATCCCAGTGCTTGGGTTGCATGTGTACCTGCTTGGTAATTATCTTACAAATTAGCCCATTTACTTTTTCGACCAAACCATTACACTGTGGATAGTAGGGAGTAGAATGCCTGTGCTTGATTTTTAGCCTTTCCATTAGCTCCCCTACTAGGTTCGCCCTAAAACCAGGACCCCGATCAGAGATAATTTCCAAAGGTGTGCCAAACCTGCAACAAATATTTTCAAACACAAATTTTTCCACTTCTTGGGCTGTGATCCTACTAGTTGCTGAAGCCATTGCCCACCTCATCATGTAGTCCACTCCCATTATGATATATTCCTTGCCAGATTGAGTTCGTGGGAGTGGTCCTATTGCATCAATCCCCCATTTCTCAAATGGGCCATATGTAGTTATGGGATTTTGTTCCTCATGCACTAGCTTCCTTGGTCCGGCCTTTTGGCAATCGTCACAAGTGCGGCACCAATGTTGCACATCTCGATGTAGACTAGGCCACACAAAACCGGCTTGGAGAATCTTTCTGCTGGTTATTTCTTGAGCAAAATGTCCGCCACAAACCCCTTCATGGCAGCTCTTAATCACATCTATAATCTCCTTTGCTGTTGGCACCCTTCTAAGCACTGCATCCTTTCCTTTGCAATACAATACATCATTTATCAAGCGGTATTTAGTGGCCTTAGTAGCCAGCCACCTTTTCTCACTTTTACTCATATGTGTAGGTGCCTCACCTTGCTCGAGAAAATAAAGCACATCTTGTAGTTGAAACTTGCCTTGAAACAAGGGAAGCTTTATGGCAATGATGCCCACCATTACCTCTTTCAATTTTTCAGCTGCTAGAGCATCTGCCTCGCCATTTGCGCGCCTTGGCACAAAATAGATTTGGGCTTTCTGTAGCTTTCTCATGAGAGTTTTAGCTTCCCTCATTTTCACTGCTAAGTTATCATTTTTACAAGCCCAGATTCCTTTCATTTGCTTAACAATGAGCATAGAATCCCCAAAAACATTAAGCCGAGTGATACCATGTGAGAGACACCACTTCAAACCTAAAAGCAAGGCTTGATATTCTGCCTCATTGTTAGAATGGACATCCTCCAAGCTGATACCTTCTCCATAAAGTTTGTCACCTTCGGGACTGAACACCACTATTCCTGCTGCCGCTCTGTCTTTAATACGCTTGTAGGCCCCATCGAAGTAGAGGGCATGGGCATTCTCCACCCGTGGTGGCTCCTCAAGAGGAGATGTCTCCTCTTTTACCTTTTCCTTCTCCTTTTCCTTCTTTTGATGGCATCTATGGGTCAACAAATCAGCTAGGCAAGCTCGAGTAGAATCCTCCACCTTGAAGGTGTAGTCAAACTCTTGGAGTTGTATCACCCACTTAGCGATTCTAGCTGAAACATCCATGTGCTATAAGGCATAGGGAAAATGCTCTTCTGTCGTGATCACTGTGAACGGCCTAGGGAGAAGATAAGGACGAAACTTCCTTACAGCAAACATTAGAGACAAAACCATCACCTCGACCATCTTGTACCCTCGTTCTGATGCTGTCATTACTCTACTAGAAAAGTAAACCGGTCTCATTAGGCCAGTTTTAGCATCCTTTTGTATTAGTGCTGCCCGTAGAGCATCTTCCCCAAAACTCGGGTTGACAAAAAACTCTTGATCCCAACAAGGCTGTAAAATTATAGGAAGGGTGCTAAGAGCCTTCTTCACCTCGTGAAAGCACATTTCACTTTCGTCACTCCACAAGAGCTCCTCGGAGTGGGTTAACTGTTGCAGTGGAAATATTAATTGGGAGAGGAGATGAATGAACCGCCCCATATATCGCACCTTCTGAATGAAAGAGGTTAGTTGCTTCACAGAAGATGGTGATGGCACCGCCAATAGGGCCTTAACTTTGTTTGGATCTGCTTCAATGCCCCTCTCACTTACGACATGCCCTAACAAAGTTACACTGCTTTCGCCAATTCGACACTTCTCATGGTTTAATTGCCCCCCCATTTGTGCGAGTCGGTTGAAAGCTTCATCCACCTTCCCTAGATGTAGAGCCTTAGAACTATAAATACAAAAATCATCAATAAAGACCTTGATGGATTTCCCAAAATATGGCTGGAAGACATAATTCATGAATCGCTGGAAGGTAGCTGGGGCATTTGTTAATCCAAATGGCATTACTTTGTAAGCAAAACAACCCCAAGGTGTAATGAAGGTGGTCTTCTGTTGATCCTCCTCAGCTATTCGGATCTGGAAATAACCTGAATACCCATCACAAACAGTGTATCTCTCATGCCCGGCCACCTCGTTGAGTATTTCATCCTGAAAGGGAAGAGGAAAGTGATCTCTCTTAGTTGCGGCATTTAGCGGCTTGTAATCCACACAAATCCTCCATTTTCCATTCTTCTTGGGTATCACTACCACAGGTGAAACCCACTCTGAATCCCCTATTGGATAGATAAAGCCTGCCTTTAAAAGTCGTTGCACCTCAGTGAGTAGAGCGTTTTGTTGAACTACTCCCAATCGTCGTAGTCGCTGCACCACTGTCCGTGCTCCCTCTTTTAGATTAATGTGATGTTGTACTGCTGTCACACCTGTGATGTGTTCATACTCAGAAATAAAAAGTGCAGAGTGTTTTATCACCACTTCCATGTAGGCTGCCTTCTCCTCAACTGATAGATCCTTAGCCAACATTTTTTCTAACCCCTCCTTCTCGACCTTTGGAAGCTGCTGCGGAATTTCACTACCAGAAGGCCCTTTTAATGTAATCCCCATCACTTCTAGAGAGCTTTCTTCCTCCTCATTAGAAGACTCTCCCTCTGTCATAGATGACCAACCCTCGCTGGAACTCCATTCATCAGCGGTGGTTTCTAACACAAGATCCTCCTGTTGGCCCTCCTTCATGTTGTAGATAGCGCTCTTCCATTTTTTATGCAGCCCCTTTTGTGGCCTGAGCTCTAAAGCCCCTTTCTCCCAATCTTGTCTGGCTTTCATTCCCATTAGCCATGGTCGCCCAAGAATGAGCGGATAGCCGTCCCCCTTCACTGGCATCACATACATGTCAAGCTCCAGTTGCACTCCACACACCTTTACCTTGACTTTCTTTATAACTCCCAAACAATTTACTACCACATTGTTAGCCATTTTGGCCCAAAATTTAGTAGTTTCATTTACCTCTAATCCCAAACGATGCATCAACTTTTCCGTCATGACACAAATCTCTGCACCTCCATCCACATATGTCTTTGACACTCTCTGTCCATTGATTTCGGCTTCCACTAGAGGTACAATATCTTTCATCTTTCTAGCCTGGATTGCATTCACATGTCTATTCTTCATGGGTCTAATGCTTACCATCTTTGACCATTGTCGCTGCACTGTTGGAGATAGATGTAGTAATTGTGGCCATGAAATTTTTGGCCCTTGATTCCTCACATCAGCAAGCAAATCATAAGCTCTAGTACCTTTACCCAAGGGAAAATCATCTGGCTCAATGTGTCGGCGTGAGCGAGCCCTCCTCTTTTTACTGTTGCGTGTCTTTGCAGCCACTGATGACTCTGCCTCCTCTTCCATATTTTCAACCTCCTTTTGTGGTGTAGGCTCCATCTTCTCAATTCTCCGGGCTTTCTTCACCGGCATTGCTTCAACCTCTACTACTTTGTCATTTCCTTTGACATCACTCTCATCTAAACTAATTATCCTAACATCATGATTCTCTGGCGGTTGAACAGGCAAGGGCGGCACCTCTGCAAGTGGTCGAGGATGCTGGAGAACTTGAACCGGTGGTGGAGGCCTTGGATTCGGTGGAACAAACCTTTCCCTAGGAGGTGTCACTTGTTGTCCCCTCCTTCTTGGTTGGAACCCATTTCCTGGAAAACGCCTAGGATGAGGGCAAAAGTACATACCATGGCCAGTCTCCCCACAATTATAGCAAACATACTCTCTTTCTTGTCTTCTTGGACCTCGATTGCCTTCATTTATGAGGGGAGGGGGCCGCACTCCTTGCACCAAATTTAATGAAAGGCTTTCGAGTTGATTAGTAATGCGTTGTAGGAGCTCTTGCTGTGGTATCTCTGGTTCAGGTGGGGCCTCTGCTATTTCTCTAGGCCTTTGCATGGTTGGTAAAACCTGTATGGGCTCAACTCCCCCCTTTAACTGGGCTTGATACTTCAATTTTCTATCTTTCTCTCTCGCATAAGTGACTGATTCTTCATAGGATGTGGGAAACTTTCCTTTGACCTTCTCCCTTAGTAGAGGATGGAGTCCGGCTAGAAAACAATCTTTCTTAAGGCAATCAGGTACTCTTTCTCCCTCGGCTAAAGATGTTGTCCATTTATCCCACAATTTTATAAACATGCCTTCATAGGTTTGGTACTCCCCTGCTATGGTTTGGCGAAGATCTAAGAGTTGTCTCCAAATATCTTCAGGTGGCTCTGTATCTTGGTACTTGTGCATGAATGCGGTCTTGAGATTCTCCCAATTACCCCTTGTAGCCTCTGGGAGAGCTTGATACCACACTCGAGCATCACCCTTTAGAACTAAAGGGAAGGCCCGTACTTTGGTTGCTTCATCATCCCGGCCTGTGACTAGAAAGGCCATTTCTAAGTCATCCAAAAAGTCCAGAGATTTCTCCCCTTTGTGCCCAAAAAAACTTGGAAAAGCCATGATAGGAAGATGTTGGCCTAGCTCAATACAAAATAAAGATGAACACGTCTAGGCCCAAGTCATATCTTATTAAGGGTAGAATAAATGGATTTACAGATGCATTAATCTCAGCAAGACGACGAGGGCCCAATAAGACCCTTATAACATTTTGAAACCTGAGCTTTGTGCTAACGATTATATGCATGGTTTGTCTAGCAAGTGGACGGATAGGTCCGTACAAGTCCCTATGGTTCATGGGATACACTTAGAGTAGAATGAATATGTGCACATTAAAGGAGATGTTATAATCCAAAATAGGGAGTATTATGGGATCAGGTGACAACAAGATCTCTCTCAACCTCTCAGCTCCAAAATAGAAGACCAACCTTTGCTGAAAATGTATCTTTCTACTAATGCACACATCCACCCGAATGTTTTGAACCGATTGAAAGTTGTAGAAAGTAGGAGTAGTCATTTATGCATTAACTACAAATTTACACTACAAACTTTCATGAAGCGTGTCGTTGAAGCTATGGCCTCTTAGATCCCACCATTCGAGAGATGCAAAGGATTTGCTCACCACTGATTAGCGTAGCTTTTGTGTGACCATCATCAGCCTTGTAAAGTTCATAGGCTTCGATAGCTATCTTTTCAATTACTTTGAGTCTTCTTGCTAGTAGTAGTTGAAGCGCATCACCATATGTAGCCTCTCGCCAATACCGCACACCATTGATGTGTAACTCACCCTCCAAAAACTTGTTAATCCCCGAATTTGAAAGCGCCTTCACCACTTGAAGACGAAGCTCCGTAGGGAGTGTCTTTACACTAGACACCAAGCACTCAACACAATGCCTTGACGTAGAGACTTGATGAGAGCAAGATTTCTCATGAAGCAAAGAAGGATGTGTGTAATTAACTTGCTTTACCTGCATACGTGCCGTTTGTCGATAAAGGTCCTTCTTCTCTTGAGCTTCTTTTGGAGACCCTTGCGGTACTCTTGAGCGGCGAATCCCTTGAATAGGGTTTGATGAAGATTCCTCCTTAGTGATTTCTTGACAAACACTCGTTGAAGAAGAGGACAACTCCTTAGATGTTTCTTTCTTCATGGAAGTTGTAGAGCATAGCTTGAGAACTCCTCAACGGGGGCACCAAAAATGAGGGCTGAAATGATGAACGGGTTGCCTCTTACCCATCCAACCTCCAATCCTCACTAAGAGAACTAAAGAGGGGCACCACCTAGCCAAAGTGAGGATGGGCTAGGACATCCATTTTCTCAAAGAGAATCAAGAGAACCAAGACACAAATTTACAAGAGAGAATATATGTACTAGACACCATATTGAAATATAAGAGAGAGAGATGAGAGGAGAGGGAGACACGAGGAGAAGAGGTAGAAGAAGCTTTCCATTATGCTACATGGAATGAGAAGATGAGAAGAGAGGGAGATAATAGGAGAAGAGGTAGAAGAAGCTTACCATTATGCTACATAATAAAAGAACTCACTCATAGCTTCCCTCAAAGAGATGAGGGTATTCTAGAATGCTCTCATGGACTTGTCATTCTCCCTCTCCCCCTCCCTCCTTCTTCATTCTCCATGGGCTCTTTATATAGCCTTCATGAGGGATTAGATTAAGCTAATCTTCTTGATTAACATAATCCTAGATGATGTATGGCATCTTTGAAAATATGGAGAGTAGTGGATGGGACAAGTCCCCACCTTGGTCATCATGCAAGAAGCCAAGGGTGGTGGTAGACAAAATAGAGAAATGGAGCTAGATTACAAGAGGTGGGTGCCCAAAGCACATTATTATAATATATTTACAAGAAGGATAGAGTGGAAAGTTGGTGTGGTGAAAGAGAGAAGAAAATTGCATATAGCCAGCAGTCTGCGCCTTCGTAACTTCAAATCCGTGAGGACTTTGGAAAAAGTTTCTTCTGCAACTTTGTAGACCAGATCGAAACCGATCGGCCTACGCGGGAATTTTCTTGAAATTCGCTTTTTCTTGGGAGTTATTGAGATTATAAAAAAGGGCTTCCAAAAGCTGCTTTGACTTTAGTATCCCATATGTATATAAATACATATAAGCATGTGACAAAAGGGGTCCATGCTTGTAAGCTTTTGTGCAAGATCCAAATGACACCATGATGTGGATATTGACTTGTGTGCAAGGGTGAGGTGTCCTCTAATGATGGTGATAGATTCCAAATCTTAGTGATGCAAACGGAGCCCATATGTAGTTGGAGGCTAGTCCTTTGAAAAATCTATGCATTCACTCAACTCCTAGGTGTAATCCATTTTCATCTTCACTAAGATAACCATCCCATTTACCCTTTACATTGACATGCCTTCTAAGAACTTGTTCCCCCCATTTGCTAGAGTTATCATAATCGAGAAGCAATGTAGCATACCTAGTGCTTGAAGAGTAAACCTAAAGTGATATGGTAAGCTCTTGATAGGG
The DNA here is from genome assembly GCF_053477565.2 of Lygodium microphyllum. Classification (NCBI taxonomy): domain Eukaryota; kingdom Viridiplantae; phylum Streptophyta; class Polypodiopsida; order Schizaeales; family Lygodiaceae; genus Lygodium; species Lygodium microphyllum. The sequence goes on along the minus strand of NC_141140.1, from coordinate 39,462,536 downwards.
GCCTTGGCCAAATTTTGTGGTAATAATCCGGGTTGTAAAAAACCCGGATCACTGCCATGTCTACTAACGATTCTGCAGGGAGAGTCGCTGCATCTTTTCTTACCAATGTGGACAACTGATTGGCTTAGTCGAGACATTCATATTCGATTGCGATGTTTACAGGAGTTATTTGGAAGGGTGATACCCTGATTGATGGTGTACCAGAAACGTTGGAATGCGAAGGAAGAGCTGAAGGCTGTGAACCTAAGTAAATTGGTTAGTGAAGCTATTTCTGCTATTTGTGAGGCAAAACTAAAAAGCTCAGACATCAAAGCAACTGTACAGATGCAAATTTCTTGAGAAGTCTGGACTCTAGTATCAAGCGCAACACTGTCGTAATAAAGAGACTGAAACAAATCAATGAAGAACAGAGAGAGGGGCTATAGGAAGAGCTGAAGTCGTGTGCAAGAGAAAGGATTGAGCAGGGTTGTAGAGTCTCGTCTCGATTCGACTGCGACAACTGCAAGTTCCATCTCAGCTTCCTTACATTGCTGGCTTGATGAATTTCCCTAAGAGATCTATCATCATGCAATTCACTACTCTTGTTGAAGCCCATGTTGCAGAAAAGACTATTGCTGTGACAGAATCTGTCACGAGACGTTTGCAATGAAGAGATCTTCGAATTAATTTTCTGGGGGAAAAAGCAGAATTCATAATTCTATGAACGATCAAAAATAAACGATTAACATCAAGGATAAAAACCAGCTCTTGGAGAATGGGCTTCGCATTCTTCTGCAATAGCTCATAGATGCAACTGTAATAACTGGAGAGTCTGTTATGCCTTATGGCAATTCAATCGATGAAGAAGATGATTGCAGACACATAACCAGGCTCTGTTTGACAGTGCAAAAAGCAAAGAGAAGACCATACGAGTTTATAAAGGGATGATGTACTCTCTTCTGCAAGGGAAGTCTGATGACAATGTGATCATCATATTGAATGATATCTCATCGTGGTTGGATGACAGAATAAGGTTCCAGTCCGTTCATGACTGAAGATTTCCATTCATAAGTACTAAATTATTGTTACCCGAGGGGAGACTTACTGAGTATTGATGTTTCGTATCAAGGAGTGATTTTGCTGGTTTTTCGCCTATGCCAAGAACAGATTTGTGACTTCAAATTCCTTATAGTATTGGACATTATTATGATTTGTACTAAAACTGTTTTCTAAATCTCTTGTATATACCTCTGAGGATCTTCTGTACTCGTCTTTTATTGCTGCTGTAACTATTCTGAAGAAAAATAAATATGATTCTTTGTGAAAGCCGCCACTATTGACGATCTATCCTTCTATCCTGAAATTATTCCAAGTCCTCAGTGGTCGCGACTTGGCTTTCGAAAACCCTTCGACAACGTTTTGGAACTCCCGCCTTCTCTTCTTTTCCCCTTTTTTCATTCAGCAACATAGTAGGCCGTACTCTGTGAGCTGGGTGGAGGTGCATATATTTCATAATAGAGAAAGAAAAGACATCATAGATTGTAGCATCGATCACCATCACTAAGCTCCAGTCCAAGTACAATATTTTTGCAATGTCTTATAAGCTTCTTTCATGCATCAGTACGTTTTTGCTATGGCTTATCGGGCCTGTTAGGTCTCAGTTACTTCTGCTACGGGGGTCTTCTACACTAGTACTTCTTTCTTATGCTTGTACAGACACTGGCTTATAGACACTTTTTGGGATGTCATAGTAATAGTAGCCCTCTGATAGTTTCTCCCCTTCAGGCTTGCGAAGAAATTATTCACATATGTAGTCCTCGATGCTACTTGTGTCCTTTGAAGGGAAGTAGCTACAGTTGTATCAAAACTTTGAAAGGTATTGGGATGTATAATGATTATGAATCACAGAAAACTCTCCATTACAGAATCGTATTGTCCACTGCTGTAAACGGACTTCCTATACTATAATGCTTCCAGAATAAGTGAGAGGGCTGAACAGTTTGCAGAATGTCAACAAAACAAGTTTGGCCTCATGCGATGGAAGCCCATGGTGGACACAAGTTACTCTGTACTCGGTCAAGTTAAAAAAGAAAATCATGCTAAATAGTTACACATAAAGTCCCAGATGGCGCAGATTTGTACGAATCCTGTTACAAACTCGAACGAGCGTCTTCTGAAGTAGGAGAATCGTCTATCAAGCATCTAGAACAGAATTCCACATCATGCTGTGGTGACCATTTTGGACCCCTCAAATGTTTTTTTGAAGCTTTTCAATTTTGGGCCGGTTAGTGCCTTGAAACTGTTGCATTATTGGCCTTGGTTTGAGAATCAACCCTTCTTCCCTAGCCTTTACAAGTCGATGAAGGATTTTACACCAACCGCTGACTTGTACTCAGAAGTTTCTCATCAATGTTTACATTTCTACAATTATCTTTCCACCCTCTGTCAAGGTGATAATGGTTAGATACATATAATGGCTAAAATCTATATTTCTCTCTATCTGTCACTTCATTTCTCAATTTTCTCCTTCAGCCTTTATCCATCCCTCATTCTGCTAGAGATGCATGGGGAGATTGGAACAAAACAAGGGGGCTAATTTCCCATGGTAGAGGTACGGGAGGGATGGAGAGAGGATGTTGATCACATGGAGGAGATAGGGTCTGCTTGGAAAAGTGATTCGGTGGCGAAGTAAGGAGAGCAGTCTCACAAATGATGGAATGGGTCACCAAGAAGATGGAGTTTAGTGGGTAAAGGTTGCCCTCCATTGAGGAAGAAATAGCATCCAAATTCCTCGCATGATCCATGGTGTCATCGGCCAAAGGGAAGGTGGGCAACGACAAAGAGCTTGAAGACGCGGTAGAGCCACTATAGCTCAGAATGGCTGTTGTGGCTGTGGTAGGAAAAGAGACTAGTGTAAAATTAGGAGGCGAGAAAATGGAAGCTGCTATGTAGTATTGAGCAATAGAGTTGTTAGTTGTGAATAAGACATTTGTGGTTTGGCATGGAGCTAGCACTATTACATCGGTTGTGTAAGGCTCGATGTACTCTGCATTTGCCTCTACCACCGTCAGGCTATGGTCGACGATTGCAAAATACATGTGGAAATTGACGGCCGCATTCATGATCCTCAGCATCACTGTCTCACCTTGGCTCATACTGTACACCATAGTTCTTGCAATTTTATCAAACACCCACATCATTCTCAAAACCTATGCTATGTGGCCTTGAACATTAATATGGCCACCCCAATAGTGGAAGACCTGAAAATAACCTTTACTCCTTGTGGGCCTTTCCCAAAATTGAAGCCAGTGTGACTTTGTGTATACCGAAACCAAACTACACATTCTAATCTGAGCTCAGGAATTATTGTTCATGAAGCCTAATAAGACATGGATATTTAGGGCTAATCAGAGGATGAAGAATTCTACAGATCACGAGGTTGGCCATTGATTCTGATGGCATCTGAGATCTTGTAAGCCCCACCTTGGGCCAAAGCCTGAGTGATAACATCCTCCACATTAGCATTCCACCATTCACCTATCAGTATTAAATAAGCAGAAATCGAGGGAACCGTTAATTACACATGAACAGTCTATAGATGAACCAGAAAGAAATTGTGACCGTATGTAAGAGTAGTTGTAGATTTGAACTTTTGGAGAACATAGCCAGCTCTTCCCATAGCTCAACATTCAGAGATTAACTGAATGGTTTAGAGCTATTAAGAAGGGTTGTGAAGGGATTCGCACTCTTAACATGTGGCCAACTCTAAGCCTGATTCTTATTTGAAAAACTAGCTACAGTGACAGTAATAGTGACATGTGGGTAAAGAATGGCTAGTAGAGGTGATTAAAAATTTCTCAAGGCTACACTTGAGTCTTTTCCCTTCTTGTTTCATGTGTGTGCCACATGTCCCCCGCATGATTGATGTGGGTATCAAACCTGTAAGTTGCCACATCTGCAGCCTGTGTCATACATCATGTAAGCCTCTGTGTAGTCCATCTCTAATAGCCTCTGGCTAAAATGCATGGACTACATCTTGAGGTGCATTGTACAGCCATGACATGGCAAATACAGACCTCCACCATGGTTAGGAAACATGTCACCTGTAGCATGTACTGTCAACGTTGTATCAACAGATTTCATTCATATAGCAGCTGCATTTCTTAGGCAATTGAGTAGCCGGCACAGTCTCAGCATTGTCTACAAAACACACAGCTATGCCTGGTCCAAACCACCTTGTTACAGCTTGTATCAGCTTTAAACACCTACAAACAGTTAGAAACTATCCACTAGCAACACCTTGCTTATTTTGCCTTTCTCACTTGCCATACTTCACCCACGGTCCAAGTTTCAGTACCTAAGGTGACATAACCTCAACCTACGTCTTATGCATTACTAAACACCAATCACAGTTTTGACAAACGACATGAAAAGAGAGATGATACAACTAGCGCTGATTTAGATTTACAAATTAGAGTCTCAGACAAGTTACACACCCCACTAGTTCTCCACAAACACAACCAACTCAAAAACCTTTAACATTTCTCAAGTTTTCCAAACTGCATTTCAAAAACACAAGCTTACTGCTTAAGAGGGGAAACACCAATCTCACATACAGATGGGAAATTCAAGGTGTAATACTCAAAAAAATGATGAGTTCGTACCTGGCTCGTACCTGGCTGGTCCTTGACCTCCTCCTGCACAAAAAAAATTTCTTTCAGGCAAAGCAACTCCATGTCAATAAAAAGGCATGACCATCTTAAGCATCCAAATTTATTACAATTAAGCTTATTCCCTATTTGCAAATAATAAGCTACCTATACACTTAAGCATCCCCCTTGTTTGTGTACATCAAATATATGTATCAAAACTTCTTTCAAAACAAACAAAGTATGTTGCTCTAGAGCCCCACTTGGACTCTTCATCACAAGAAAGAGCAAACTTACACCTAGCTCCAAGCCATTAGTCTTCCTCACTCTTCTTATCCTTTTGTTTTCCCTCATTTTTCCTCGACTTTCCAATCCCTTATTTTGGCCTCATACCCACTTATGTGCTCATCAACTAATGCCAATGTTTACAATATTTGACCCCATCACTTTAAGGAAGTGTTTGGGAAAGATTGCTTCTTTTTAATTGTTTTTAATTGTTTTTAAGGAAGTGTTTGAGAATAACAAACTAGTATAGACTATGATATCAACTACAAAGTATGGTTTTAAATGTAACTCTGTTGCTAAACTAGTATAGACTATGATATTAACTGCGCAACTAAAATATGTTGTTAACGTAAATTATGTTATGGGCCATTTTTTTACAGTCTTGGAGTTTTAATTGTGGAGCTCATAATTTCATCAACCTTGGATTGAAGATTGAAGATACTCAAGTAAGGGATGTCTTCTTCTACAAGCACATTAAGAAAATGCACATGTAACTATAAGTGTGCGCATAGTACTGAAGGTTGGCAATTAGTGAATCGTAGTACTTATTTTAGACACGCTAAAAATGACATGCTTGGGATTACGCATTCTTCTCTAGAAAGATCACATCCTAGTGAACAAAGGGACTCAAATGTGCAAGGAGATCATCTTGAAACCGAAGGCACGAAGAATCATCTCTAATGCATGGTGTGTTGAGAGAGAGAGAGAGAGTACGAGAGAGATACACAAGACATGCTCCCAAAGAATGATTCATATTGATGTAGAGTTAGTATATATAGGTGAGACCCAAGTCAAGCGAGAGATGATATATATAGTTGTAACATCCCCACTCAAACAAAGGTCTCTGGCTGCGAGTGAAAAAACCCTTGGGGAGAACAAGGGAAAAACCCGAGCCCCTACACATACCTACGATACAAAAATGATTTACTATAAAGTTTTCTTGAATACAATGATACATGCCTCAATCAGTGAGACAAGAACTTGGAACAATACCAAGTTCATGTCTTAATGAGCTAAAGGGAGCTTCACTAAGAGCTTTTGTGAAGATGTCTGCAACCATTTGATCACTGGGACAATGCTCCACCATAATGGAACCTTTCTTGACTTCATGTCGAACATAATGATAATGAATAGCAATATGCTTTGATTTACTATGTTGTATATAGTCTTTGGTAAGACTAATAGCACTTTGGTTATCACATCGAAGAGGTGTACTAGATGATGAAGGATGTCCCAAATCTGCAAGTAGTTGTCGAAGCCAAACTAGCTCGCGAGCTGCTAATGATGCAGCAACATATTCGGCTTCAGTTGTAGAAACCGCAACACATCGTTGTTTCTTGCTGGACCAAGAAACCAAACATCCATTTACAAAGAAACAATTCCCACTTGTAGATCGCATGGATAAGTGTGAACTTGCCCAATCAGCATCTGTATATCCAATAAGGTCAAGAGAAGTTGAAGAAGATAAAGAAGAATCCTCTCCACGATGATAAATAAGATCAAATTCCTTAGTACCCTTGAGGTACTTAAGAATACGTTTTGCAGCACTCCAATGAATAGTGGAAGGGGAAGAAAGATACTGTCCCAAAAAGTTAGCTGAAAATAAAATATCTGGTCTTATGTTTAAACCAATAAATTGAAGACAACCAACAAGATTAGCAAAAGGTTGATGAATGGCTGATTCTTCATTGCGTGTTGTAGATGTACCCTTGGTAGAGCTTGAAAGAATGGGAGTGTTAGCAGAGTACGCATTTGTCAACCCAAACTTCTTAACAATATCATTAATAAACTTTGTCTGGCGAAGAAGAAGAATGCCTTGTTGTCGGTGTCGTTGAACTTGAATACCCAAACAAGAATGTATCTCACCAAGATCCACCATTTCAAATGCAGTCGATAAAAGCTTCTTCATAGCATCTATCAAAGCAATATTATTTGACACAAGAATAGTATCATCAACATATAGAGCAAGAATAATAAAATATTTGTCCTCCCTTTTGATGTAAAGATTTGGGTCAGCAAAACATATAACAAAACCTTTAGATGTGAGGAGCTGATCAATCTTAATATACCAAGCACGAGAGGCTTGCTTCAATCCATATAATGCACGATGAAGCTGACATACAAGATGCTCCTTTTCTGCAATCATAAAACCTTCAGGTTGCTCCATATAGATTTCTTCTTCAAGATCTCCATTGAGAAAAGCCGTTTTAACATCCATTTGGTGAATTTCTAGATCAAATAGTGTTATAAAAGCCAAAATCATACGAACAGTTGTGGAGCGCACAACGAGAGAAAATGTTTCTTGATAATCTACTCCTGCAATCTGTGAGTAACCTTTTGCAACAAGTCGTGCTTTGAACTTATCAAACGAGCCATCAGCTTTGGTCTTGGTTTTATAAACCCATTTACATTTGATAGGAACACGATTTGGAGGGATTTCAGTAAGAATCCATGTACCTTTGGAGATTAAAGAATCGTACTCAGCTTGCATAGCTTCTTGCCATTGATCCCTTTGAGACAAATTGATAGATTCCATATATGATATTGGATCCTCTTGGACATCAAAGACATCATATTCAATAGAATAGAATCCATGCTATATCTCAATAGGAAAATCAACATAGATCTCCAAATTTTCATCAATCTTCTTTGGAGGTGAAGGAGGTTTATGATCATCAGAATTAGTAGAATCACAAAGTAAGTAAGGAAATGCACTAAGCAAAGATTGTGTATCATCTGAAACATCTGACGACCATGTGCCATCCATAGTCTTCTCATCAAATATAGCATCACGACTAATGATAACCTTTTGAGAAGAAGGATCATAAAATTTGTAACCTTTGGAATGATCTGAATAACCAAGAAAAATAACCTTCAAACCTGGAGGATCCAACTTATGTCGAGTGTCCTTGGGCACATGAATATAAGCAATGCAGCCAAATGTGTGAAAGTGAGAGACTGAAGGTGTCTTTCCTGTCCGAATTGTTATAGGAATTTTACCAGCAGGTGCAGTAGTTGGAAGATGATTTTGAATAAAAACAGCTGTTAGAAGTGCTTCAGTCCAAAACTTTCGAGACAAACCAGAGTGTATAAGCATGCAACGTATAGCATTAAGAATCGTGCAATTTTTGCGCTCAGCAACACCATTTTGCTGAGGAGAATAAGGAACTGTAAACTCATGATGAATACCTTGATCCTTACAGAAGTCATCAAATAGATTGGATACATATTCACCGCCATTGTCACTGCGAAGCGTCTTTCTAGAGAATCCAGTTTGAAGCTCCACACTTATCTTGTATTGTTTAAATATAGATAAAGCCTCAGACTTATGTCGAAGAAGATAGACATGTGTGTACCGTGAGAAATCATCAATGAAAGTTATAAAATATCGATATTGAGACTTTGAGGCAGGAAAAGGACCGCAAATATCGGTATGAACCAAATCCAAGAGAGCACAGGAATGTGATGAAGTAGAAGTGTGAAAAGGCGAACGATGGTGTTTTCCAAGTGCATAGTACTCACATATTCCCATACGTGGATGAGATTTAAGATCCATACCTTGCACAAGACCATGACGATGAAGATCAAGAATTTTGGCAAAATCGGAGTGTGCAAATCGTTGATGCCATAATTTGCAATTTGCATCTCCAGGGGCAGTAACTACATTTGCAACTGTATCATTCAATGATAGCTCAAATAGATTACCATGTCGAGGAGCCACTACTATAGTATGCCCGTCTTTCTCTATACGACATTGATTATGATCAAAGCCAACAAACAAACCAAGATCAACTAGACGAGCAACAAAAAGAAGATTTCTTTGCAAATCTGGAACATGAAGAACTCCTCTTAATATTCTAGTGGATGAAACAGTCCCCAGATATAAATCACCCACTCCTTTGACTTGACAAGTCGTATCATCCGCAAGGTAAACAAACTTCTTGACGGGAAGAGAATGATAATTGTGAAGCCACTGCGATTGGTATGTCATGTTTCTAGTGGCACCTGAATCAACGATGAATAGAGAACCATCATGAACATGAAGTACCTTTTCTGGAGAGATATCATAATGGACAAAATTGAGCTCCTGATGAGTATGATCATCATCACTTGTAGTTTGTTGAACAATATAAGCTCGAGAACGTTCTTCATCATATCTGCGTTTATAACAACGACGAGATGGATGATCTGTATGTGCACAATAATCACAAGGAGGAAAACTTTTGGACGAGCGAGGTTGCTTTGTAGTAACTCCATGCTCCTCATCATATTGATGTGCCCAGCAATCAGAAGCTACATGACCTTTCTTATCACAATAAGAACAATGTTTGTTAGGATAAGCAAGACGAGAAGATTTACTACCTGGATTAGGGCGCCCACCCTGCTGAAAACGTGAAGCAGGACGCTTGCGAGCAACAAAAGCAGCATCCAAATCCCTTTGTTCCCGAGTGACCAAAACAGCATCAGATTTTTTCAAATGATGCTCATGACGTTGAGAATATTCAATAAGAGATATACATGCTTTGTCAAAGTGGATATCATCCTTGTTAGACAAAATAGTGATGATATTGTCATATAAAGGATCTTTGATGGTATGAAGAAGTTGAGTAACAATCTGATTTTTAGCAACAGGAGCGCCAGCAGCACCAAGCTGATTGATAATGTCTCTAAAAGCCTCGATATGAGAGTGCATAGAGGTACCAACCTTATATTGAAGATTCTTCAAACAAGTTTGGAGATATAAAATTTCGGTGACCGATTTCTTCTCAAACGTTGAGATAAGATACTCCCAAATAGCATGAGAGGTTTCCAGATGAAAGACATCCAACATAAGTGAGTCAAGAAGTGCAGACAATATATAACGAGGAGCTGCTTTGTCATGACGAATCCAATCAGTATGATCAATTTTCCATTGTTCAAATAATGGACCATCAGTAATCACAGAATTGTTATTCATCACATCAATAGGTTGAACTGGGCAAGACAGGTCGCCCAAAACAATATCAAATAATTCGTCACCTTCAAGAATTAGCATCATCTTTGCTTTCCACCCAGGAAAGCCTTGTCCTTGGAAGAAGGGAACCGAACGTTGGCCAAATGGATATCCGTTTACAATTACGCAATTGGCCATGCATGTATGTCGAGAGAAAACAAATAAGATGAGATCGCAGAATCTGCAAACCATGATCAAGACGAGCGTAGTTGAGACGCATGACAATCAAAATAGGGATATGCACGTAAGAACGACGAAAAGTATTGAGTGACTAAAAAGAAATCCTGAAATAGAGAGGCGTAACATGCAAGACAAGATGACGCATATAAGAAAAGCGCTATTTCAGTCGAGCAAAAAACGTGAACGATAATAAAACATCGCTAAAAATAGCAAGATGTTTGCTTGTCGTAATCAACATCATTAACGAAGACGAGCGATTAATAAACTGTAATTGGGGATTAACGAACTGTAATTAGAAATACAGTTTTAAATAAAGAATCGCAGATTTGAGCAGAATTGTTGTCTTGAATCCTGAACTGTCATAACTTTTGATCCAGAACTCCGATTGACAAGCGGTTTTGACAAGATTCGAGAGCACGACGAGAGCTACTTCTAACTAATACTTCTAATTTGGACAAGTTCATGTATCAAATCATCACTTGTGCAAAGAATTCAATCAAGTATAAACAATGAAACAACTTATCTTCCTTGTTGTTGCTATGCATCCATAGCTCTGATACCATGTTGAGAGAGAGAGAGAGAGAGAGAGAGAGTACGAGAGAGATACACAAGACATGCTCCCAAAGAATGATTCATATTGATGTAGAGTTAGTATATATAGGTGAGACCCAAGTCAAGTGAGAGATGATATATATAGTTGTAACATGGTGAAACTAACATAGGTGAATTAAATAGATAACGTAGGTGGTGTGATTGCCTTGCATATTATAATGGTGGGAGGAGTGTTGGTCCACAAACTTTTATTAGGCACCAGGAGTTGAAGGCCAAATATGATGCACTAAGTATGCAAATTGGTCTTACTCCTTCTAATGAAAGGCAACATGAACAAGCCAATGATCTAACTATCAATACTTGTATAAGTCCCTCCTTTAGTCATGACAACAGCTCAATTAACCATGTTGAGTCTCCTCAAATAGATCCTTCTATAGACAAACACATATCTATTACTGGGCCATCATTATATCAACAAACTATACAAAAAATAATTGAGCCTCAAGCTCTTTGGGATGAGAACCAAATATCAATTAGTGCACAAGAGAAGATGCTCCAATTATTGTTTGGAGACATGGGCAATCCAAGGGCTAGGGCTCAAAGAGTTGAAGAGTGCAAGCCAATTTTAAGTAAGTTATTAGTGCAACTACCTGATACATGGGATGGAAACCTTGATGGAGTGAGAGTCCCGACATCTTGGGAGCAACTTGAATCTATGTATCATGGTCTTGGCATGGTCCAACCTAAGTGCTATAGGTTTTGCATGGGAAGTAAAAATAATGATCATGAAATTGAACTTCTTACACCTAGTAAAGAAGATTCTTATGCCAAAGATGTAGTCTTGTGTTCTTGTAAACAAAATATGCGAAAAAGAATACTAAAGCATGATTTTATTGAATGTTGTAAAAAGTGTAAAAAATGCAATAAACTAAGGAGAGAAATGTTAGCTATTGATTATTTACCTCTAAAAAAATGATTAGAGCTTTTAGTACAATCCAAGACACTTTGTTATGATTTCCTAAGCATGTGGCGTCATAAAACAAGATGGTTAGGGAAAGACATCTATGTGCAATCAGAATTCATAAACGAGTTTTGGGATGGAACAAAGTGTCGTGAGTATTAAGATTTTTGGAATCCTGATGCTGAGTATGAGATGGTTGTTGCGTGCAACAACCCTACATGTGGGAAAGTATATACAACTTTTCCAAGGTCTTTTTTTTCAATAGTTCTAGAACAAGGTTTTGACCAAGAGATGCAAGAGTATAATTTTGTTTGTAAAAAATGTCGACATCTCAACAAATGTAAAAGGAAAATGTGTAGAGGTGATCCTCGGAACTTGGCACTTCTTTTACATTGGGATGGCTTCCAAGCCTCTCGTACCACTCAAAAGGACTGTGATGTGGTTGAAATTAAGGTCCTTAATGGTGGGAAGGGTTCCATATCATGCATTATTCCTGTTTTATTCATACCTTTTAGTTTCTCTAAATTTATTCGTAATAATCCTAATGTATTTCAAACTTTTTTAAGACCACTTATTAGTGAGCTATAAGACCTTTACATAAATGGTATGCAAGTGTCATACAACTACCCTGTAGAAAATATTTTTGAAAAACCAATGGGAAAATCAAACTTTTGTGTTAGATTAATGCTAATCATGGTTACAGGGGATCATCCTTCACAATGCAAAATAGGATCCTTCAAAGATGGTGGGCAATTCTTTTGTTGTAGAGACAAAGCCCAAGCTACTCTTGATACTAGTAATCCCTCATTCCAAGGACGTTACCTTTACGATGGTAGTTGATATCAAGCAAGATATCCTCCAACCCAACGGTCCATAGGTAAAATTATTGATGCCTTATCAAGTTCGAAGAGGGCATCCACACAAGCTGAAAAAGATGGAAAACTAAAGCTTGCAGGATTAGCTAAAGAGTCTATTCTATGGAAACTGTATGATTTGTATGGTTTTAACTTGTCAATAGACTTGGTATATGATGCGATGCATGTGTTATCTCTAAATATATTTCAAAAATACATACAAGTACTTATGAGAGCCATGTCTAATGAAAAGAAAAAGATGATAGATTTGTGTTGTGAAAATGCTTATAAGCTCTCTCCACCCTCTATTCGTCATGGACTATGGCCTCGTAATCCAAGTAAGTACAATGAAAGCTTTAATGCCGAAGAGAACCAAAAGTTCATCCAATGGTGCTTACCATATATTTTAGATATAGTTGATGAGATACCAAAGTCAATTTTTGACCTAGGTTTGTTGCTCATAGATATTGCACATGCCTTCTATAGTTATAGTCAATGTATTGGTTGGTCAAAAGAATGTTTAGGTATTGCACGTACTTTGTTTTCTGCTTGGAGAGTTCGAAAGGAAGAAGCCTTTGGTGCTACTTCTTCTCCCTTAGAACAGGTTGCGGGAAATGGAGAACTACTAGATGACATAGTGAGACATGGATCGCATGATGTGTATTGGTGTTGTGACTTTGAGCGAATGGTAGCAGTATATATAGCGGTAAAGACTAATAATTACTTTAACGAAATATCTTATGTAAATTATTATAAGAGGACATTCTTCACTTCAATATTTAAATTATTAGAAATGGAAGTAGATGGGATTTTGCCACATGAAAGAATGCTTATCCAAGTACATGCTTGTCTTGTTTTACCTGATGGTTATGGTTTCACTAATTACCAGACACCGTGTTGTTATTCATTTCATGAGAATGGCATTGTGAAGGTTTCTTCAATTGAGAAGGCAAAGGAGATGTGGAAACTTTTTGAAAGAGATGATTCTCAATATCCTTGTAACATAATGATGTGTGAAAAAGGCATTTGAATCACAAAAAATAGAAGAGAACGTAGGTCCCTTTCATCAGAAGAACAAAAATATATTGCACAATTTCTTGGTCTTCAAGAGAATACACTAGTAGGACATCTAGCTACCACATATAGAAGAATTCTTTATAATGGAGAATTATACAAGATCAGAGATGATGTCATAGTAAAAACTGACACTTTTTGTAGTATGTTAGTGGTGCGCAGATCGGTCACTGTATGCTCATGTAGTGATTCCCGGAAGGTCCCCAAGAACAATGAACTCTACTTTTTGCACAAGTTACAAGGTAAAAAGCATGAACGACAAGAACAAGAGACCAATTGGGTGCAATCTCTCCCCATGCCTTGTGTGAGCGCTTCACAAAGCATGTATTTTATGTATATTTCATCTTCATGCTCAATAATAGCCCAATTTACAAAAATATATCAATCTTTTAGCTTTTGAGTTTACTTTTACAAAAATAGGAATAAAGCTAATGGACGGTGTCAAAGGGTTTCGAAAGCAATGTCGCAACTTCAAAAGTCCTTGTTAAATTTCAGGATAAAAGGTCAATCAAGCGTGACATTACAACCTTATTCAACATCAACAGCTTCAGTTTTCACAATGGAATCAATTCTAATATAATAACCAACTGGTTATTCAAAAATTGAAGTTCTTCACGTCCTTTCTTGTTATTTCGAAAAGAATTTTGCTGGTTGGTACTGTATAAGAAACACCAAGATAATTTGTATACAGAAGATTGGACTCTTGATATTTTAAAGAGAAATAACAATCTTATTCAGATAGGGTAGCATTCCAATTCTGTAATAAAATTGTCTTCAAGTTTTCTATATGAACTCTAGAATTTTATAAAAGATCCATGGTTCATATTTCAGCATCAATCCAAACAGGTATTGGGTTATCGATCTTTAATCGATGGAGAAATTTACAAAGATGACCTCAATGGATTTCTGAAAGCCCTTCTTTCCTCTGCCTAATAAACTTTTGAAAGCTCATATTTTGAATTCTGCACATCTGAATTCTGTACACCAGGGTCTCTGTTCAATCCGACAAGGAAAAAGAATCTTCCCACAAACAGGATTATGCCTCCATATGATACCAAACATAGAGCATTGGCATCCAAGTCTTGTAAAATTTAAGATGGCACTCGTCATCCAATCCTGACAGCAGGAACATTCATACGAGGGTTTTGGCTTTGCATATCTTCCTTTCACCTGAAGTGCTGTGGAGGCTCTCTAATCCTGCGAGCAGTGTGAGATCGTACTCGAACAACATGGGAGTGGATAGCACACGAGATACAATACTGCATCTTGGCATACAGTTTGGACAGAGTATACCCATCGTAAACACAAGCTTCCTAAACATCCCGAACAGCAGCTTGCTCTACAATATTCCTGACAAGGAACCACCTCACAGCCTTGTCCTTGGGACAACAGCGACTGCAATTGAAACACCTGATTGGATTAGTATGGCCTCTGCCATGATTGTTGCAGCCTCCTTACGCATCACGTTGAGTGGTCCCATGACCAGTTTTGGGGTTACGAGAGCGAATTGACCTGCTTCACAGAACTATTATCAGTTTTCACATCGAGTGCCTAATTCTTGGATTACTCGCATGGAGACATTCCGAAAGCTTAGTCTGAAACATCTGATTAGGGGGGAAATCAGATTGTAATTCGAAAAATACAATCGCCTCTGAGGATTGTTTTCGTCTTGAGTAGAGAAAATGTCCAAGACACCATAACTGGCATGCCAAAACGAGAACGAAGACTCGACAGCCTTCCCTCTTCTACGTTGATGCATCCCCTTTCTTTTCTTCTGTCGGTTCCCTGATAGATTCCTTCCTTTCCCGATTTCTCTTCAAAAGCGACCCTTTTCTCCTTTCGCCTTCTGACTCTCCTCGATTCAGTCACAGAGTTCAATATCTCTCTTCGCCTCAGGGATTCGAATCATGGCCACTCCAGTTTGTTCTTCTTCTGAATTCTTCCGGCTACCCTTATCACTCTTAAAGAAGAGCTGCCTTCTTCGTTTTACTGGAGAGAATCACCTCCACGATCCAGCTCTCATCCCATTAAGCTCTTTACTTCCCGTGATCTCAGAACTTTTTTTTTTTAAGGTGTTTGGCAGATTGCTAAAAGATACTATGAAATGCAGTAAATTTCGTGAAGAGAGTTTATTGCCTCCCAGAGTTTTTGAAGGGATTCCCTCCATCTTGGCATGCAGGGCCCATCGATTCTCGTCTTCTTCCCGAATACTCTATCTCTCCCTCCTTCCCCCAGATTCTGCGTAATACTCCCCTGTCCCCCACAGAGTACCATCTATCCTCCTCTTCCCTTTTTAGTCCTCGTCCTCCTTTTCGGGTTATCCCCTTGCTTTTTCCCTCCTCTTTAGCTTTTGAATCCCCCTCCTTAGCCTCCTCCTTCCGTAATAGCTTCCACTTTTCCCCTTTGGCTGCTTCCATTTAGATAGAGAAGCTCCATGTGGCCCCCAAGTATACATTCACTATATATATCTTGTCCTTGTATGGTGTTCGTTTGAAGGCGCTATTCTGCTCTCTTCCCTTTCCAGCCTTTAAACTAGGTATTTCCCAATCATCTGTGTCCCAATCCTCTTCAACAAGTTCCGCGAAAGGCATATCCCTCCCTTTTTGATTCAAAACAAAGCTCTTTCATTGCAAAGCCTACACGTGTTTTTTTTTTCCCATAATCAAAAACCGTGTGATAAGCGCCCATGAAAACATCTCCAAGAATCCATAGAGGCCTTGAAGAAACATCCAAACCCATAAACCCACTAACACATTACATTTAATTACACTCCACAAAATGTTTCTGTGAGCATGGAAGAAACTTGATCACACTCCACAACACTCTCTCCATTCAGATTCGGAAGACATTCGCACATCTTTCTAGGATACGCTTTGATAAGCTCTCTAGACTCATCATGATCAATTGGTTCTGTACCCATACTACTGCCATTCACACATAGAACATCCAGTTGTAGATGTTAGAAACATCCTCACGAAACCCATAATCGACATATCTTGAAATAAGTATAGCCATGAAATTGCATCTCAAGTTACCAGTCTTCCAAAACTCCTTGTTCTTCTTCGTCTTCAGCATAGAATAAAGGAGAAAACATAATATCTAAATATGTACAAAGTATCAAATCATACACACAACTTTTGGGTGGTTTTCACACCTCGAATGCGCAGCAATACGACATCCACCCCCTCTAATCTTGCGCATCCTTCGAATGGGCCAACTACCCATGATCATTATCATAAAGATCCACAAACATATCAATCTCTTCGTTATGCATTTCTGGTAGATCGACAAGATTATCTGTCATATCATCTGTCTCTTCCATTGGAGTTTCTTGTTGTTGCTCTTCTCTTGAAAATTCTTCCAATGCATAATCCTCATCATTTCTTTTCTTGAAAATCTTGATTCTTTTTCCAGCAATAGGCACTCTAAGCACTGTCCCATCCAATTCTGTCAGCTCATATGTTGCATTATCAAAGACATGTCTGACTATGTACGGTCCAAACCATCTTTTCACCATCTTCCGAAGTGCAGTATGCTAATTTTCAAGGCTGCTATCAAAGACCAATACCCAATCTCCCTCTTCTATTGCTCTAGGCCGCAAGCGATGCCTGTTGTTAAACCTGTCCTTATTCCTTAGTCTAGCAACCTTCAACCTGTCAATAGCTAGCTGAATATCCTTTGGTCTCCTCTCCAACTGTCGAATCCGAAGAGCTAAGAGCTCCTCTCTCATCAAATCCTCCTGCCAAGGTAAAACTGACCAAGTCAAAGCACAAGTCTCAATCAGCATAACAGGTTTCTGACCATACATCAACTCTGCAGGCATATATCCTGTGGTAACACTATGAGTCGTACGATCAGCCCATAAGGCAAATTGTAGAAGTCTTGGCCATTCTCCAATCCGTCCTCTGCATGCTTTGGATAATGCTTTCACTATCGGCGGATGCCCTCTTTCACTCTTTCCATTTCCCTCTGGATTGTATGCTGTGGTTAGAGCCAATTTGATTCCTAGCTGAGAGAAAAACTCCCTAGCTTCATCTGCATCCAATTCACCACGATCCGCAGTGATCTTACCCACACAACCATACCTGCAGAAAATTTCCTCCAATAAGAACTTACACACTGCACTAGTGGTCTTCGTTCTCAAAGATCTGACCTCAACATGATTGGTAAGATCCTCTCTAGATAAAACAATGTACCTCATCTGCCATAGACCCATAGGCATGGTAACCAAATCAACTACCCACTTATAATGAATGCATAGTGGATAGGTCGGATGAAGCTCATCTCGATGACGCACTACTGAATACATCTGGCAGTCTCTGCAAGTCTCAACAAAGTGAGAAACATCTCTATACATACCTTTCCACCAATATTTCTCCTTGATTTTCTCATAAGTAGCCCATACTCCTCTATGACCAGCCCAAGGACTCTCATGAAACTCCCTCATCACCTGTAACTGCATCTCTCTATCGCAGACAACCCGCAAAGGTAATCCGCCTCTTTTCTTCGGATGCTTCCAAAGAAATTTGTCCTTGAGAAAATAACCATAGGCTTTCCTTCTAATCTTCTTGAACTCTTCATCTGTCCATTCATCTCTTTTGCTTAGTGTACTAAGGTACCTGCCAATCTGCAACCAATCTCCAACATAGAGTTCTTCTGTGAAAGCCACAATATCATAGACGTGACAAACATGATCAACCATAGTGGCTGAAATTTCTGCATCATCCTCTTCTGCAAGTAGAGTCTCCTCATCATCATATCTGGCTCTAGACAACATATCTGCCACTGGATTATCCTTCCCTGCTATGTGTTTAAATTCCGGATTTAATGACTTGATGTATGCAATCCATCTCAAGATAGCTATATCCGGAGTAGAGCAACTCGTAATCATACCAATCAATGGCAAGCAATCTGTCTCTACCACAACTGAAGCTCCAATAAAGTACTCCTTGTCAATTTGAGAGCCGTGACAATCCCCAATAACTCCCTCTTGATTTGCGGATATCTCCTCTGTCTCTCGTTTAGGACTTTCGCCCCAAACCGAATAGCATACCTATTTCCATCTGCATCATCTTGACCCACAGCCCAACCTATGCCAATTGGACTAGTGTCAACTGTCAATACAATAAGCCTATCACAATTATAATCCGCTTTCCTGAGAGTAGGAGCATTTTGCAATAACTTCTTCAATTTTCGCATGGCTTTAGTGTGGCTCTCATCGCAATAGAATTTCTGCCCCTTTCGAAGCAGCTGATACAAACAATCTGCTATGTGTGCAAAATGAGGTATCCAAATCATATAAAACACACAAGCACCAATGAATCTCCGTACCTCAGAAGTGGTAGAACAATACTCTGCAATCTTGCCTATAGCATTCACCTTATCAGGTGAGGGGTTCCTGCCATAATATCCACACATATGCCCAACAATGACAACCTCATTCACTCCAAAAACAGATTTTTGCCCTAAAAGTGTCAAGTTCACTTCTTCTAACCTGGCCAAAATCTTCTCACATGCTGAAATATGATCAGCCACAAAGTATCTGCATCCCTGCTCATTTAGGCTCTCATTCTTCTCTTCTTCTACACACCCCTTAATGGGCACATCATCCAAGAAAGGCATAGTAAGCTGAGGTATGTAATCACTAAGGACTTTATGCATGGCATTCATCATATGCGCAACAGAATTAGTGGCACCTTGAGGCAAGGTACACATCCTAACAAGCCCAATAGGAGTTCTCATGGTGGTTATGTCCCTGCTTTCCAAAGACAGCTGAAACTGATCATATCCTGAATACAAATCACCCAAAGAATAGATGGCACGTCTAGCAAATGCCTCTGCAAACTCATCCACAACTGGACCTATACCAACATTCCTGATAGTAACTCTGTTCACTGGCTGCATGTCCTGAATAAATCAGAGAGTACCATTCTTCTTTGGATTTGTAAACCACCTATTTGAGTATGGTGCAGATGAAGGCTCAAGGATTCCCATCCTGATTTTCTCATTCAATAAATCAATCAGCTTTGGCAAGTGTGCTTTAGGCACTGGAATAGGTCGGAGATTCCATGGAATATGAGGAATAGTAAAAATGACCATAGGAGCAACAATATCAGGATTCACACATCCAATCTCATGTGGGAAAAAAGCAAATCCCCGTCCATGACGCTCAAGCATCTCCTGAAAGTATTGCTTCTCTATAGGTAACAAGAAATCACCATTTCCAATTTTCAATTCAGCAAGAGTCTCTGTTGAAAACTTATGACCGATATGCTCCGGATTCCTCAAAATTTGTTGTTTAGCAGCCCTCTCTATTTGTTGATCACTATCAGATGGAAGCGGTACAGCAACCAGCTTCACCTTCTTATCCACAGTGTTGTATTTCGTGTCAACCCTGGCTTCATTATGCTCTTCTGCATTACATAAACCTTGTTGTAAATCAGCAATTCTGCACTCCAATGGCTGAATATTCTTAGCCCTCTGCTCTATGGACTGCATAGAAACAGCCCCAAACTCTGAATGCTGAAATATTTCAGTAGTAAACTCTGTTGGCTGAAAATTTTCAGCCCTCTGTCTCTCTGAAAGCTGATCATAACCAGCTGGAAACTCTGTTTGCTGAATTTCTTCAGCACTCAACACTCTTTGTTGAGTTACCTCAACCTCTGACTCAATCTGTGACATAAAATCTGCAATTTCATGAAACATGTCCAGGGATTGCACTAATACATTACCGTGACAATTCAGCATATCAGTTTTCAGCATATCTCCCATCTCTGTCATCGTATCTGCACAAATCACACTGTCATACATCCCACTATGTGCTCATCATCCTCCAAAATTCCTGCATTTTTCAAATTTTTCTCCTTCCTGCATATATACTGCCTTGCAGCTCTAGGCAACCTAGAAGTCTTCTGATAACTCATTGAACTGTTTGCTGAAATCCCAACATAACCGAAGGAGAAAACACTGCTGCCAGGAGGCGAGAACTCCAATCTCCTCTCCTCTGTACCACCGTCGTCTCGCGAAACGGCGGTACCTAATGAAAACCCGAATTCCTCACAGTGAGTAAGGGTGCATCTCTGAGAGTATCCCTGTTTCTAACATGGTTCACACATACAGTCATAAACTGAACTGCTCTCATACCATCTTTACTGTGAATCCGTGCATAAGCAGATCCATCATCCATGACCTTTGTTTCCATGCGCATCTCTGTAATGAATGGCTGACCAAGAATTATGGGATAAGAGCATGAATCCTGCACAAAGAAATGAAAATCCTCCTCTACATCACCAATAGAAACTCTGACACTAGGACAAGCAGCATATAAATCACCTGCAGTGTTATTGGCGGCTCTCATACGCCACCCATGCTCTACATCCATAGGCCATCTGTTACTCTCATAAACTCCACGAACTATGAGATTAATCTCTGAACCATGATCAACCAATGCAACATAAGGCACCTATTTCTCTCCAATCTTTACCATCGTCTCTGTAGTTGCCCTAGCCGAATGGCTCCGCGAAAAGTGACTATGCGGTATCATGACAGGCTCATCAATTTCAGCATAATGCATAGGCTGAACCCTCTTCTCTACCTGCGGAAAAACAGAAGCATTATCAACCATAACCTCATCCTCATCCTCATCCAACTCCCCAATCAAAACTCCATGTGTATCAGTGGTAGACAATGCATGTCTTTTCCTCTTCAGGACCTCCTGAAACTCTCTTTTTGAGATGCCCAAAATCTCAGAAATAGTGAAAGTCACCTCACTGCCAAGTATCTTATCATTAAAGATTTTCTTCATGTCTGTAGATGTCTCAATATCGGACATCAATCTGAATCCTGGCTGCTTTCTCTCTCTAGGCTCTTGCCTCTTTTCTCTCTTTTGAGCATCCTCCATCTGTCAATCTGGCCCTGGTCTTGAAGACAGTCCTACAGTAGGTGGAGAAACAAACTCACCCCCTCTAGTCTTCTTAGCTGCACTTGGATTTTCTTCATCTCTCTTACGCTTCTCCTCAACAAATACATCTGCACCATGAGATTTAGCCAAATAAGCATAAATAGAATACCTGTCAACAGGCGAGTCCCAACCTGTCTCTGATCTGATGCTAGAGCCTGCACTAGTCAAAACAGTTTGTTGAATTTTCCCCTTGTTTGCAGTCTCCATACCATAAGTCCATAACGCTGATTGAGTCTCTGATCCCTTCTCAATCTGTACTCCATATGCAGAAGCATCACCTCTAGCTGTCACATAAGAAGTACGCATAGCCATGTCCTCCACTAACTTCTTCATTCCACCTTTACCAAAGTTGGTAGCAAGTGGAGCTCCTGTCTCAGTCAACCAAATCTTACCATCTTGCCCCCAATATACCAAATTATGCCTCCTTGCATCCTGGAAAGAGTCACAATCCCTGCAATGCTAATGCTCCGTACTATCACACCAAATACATCTCCGATCTCTCCTAGGTGCACTAGGAGCACTCCTAGGTGCAGTAGGAGCACTAGAAGAAGTAGCAGGCGCAGTCGAAGCAAAATGCTCCTTCAACTTACCCACCAACTCTGCTTTAACTGACTCCAGTGTTAAATCTGTAATGCCTTTGATTATATCATCAATAGAAGTAGGCATCGATGGAGCGGATGGTTTTGGAGCAGAAGGTGTAGGCATCGGTCGTGGAACAGGAGGAATAGGTGGAGTGGCAACAGTAGGCACTGGCATAGGCCAAGAAACTGGCTGAGGAGGAGAAGAAATAATAGGGATAGAAGTAGGCATAGGAGCAGATGATGGTGTAGGTGTCATGGAACCATTCTGTAGGCGAGTCTTCCATATCCTCCTCTTGGTCAAAGTCGAGACTGCATCCTGAGCATCCTGCCAATCAATTTTAAGACCCATAGGCTTCGTGCGATCTTCAAGAAGCTCACCCAATTCTTCTTGAAGAGCAGGATCTGCAGCTTGCAAGAAAAGCTCAACTTTTTCAACATCCAATGCTCTTTGTTCAATGGCATCAAGCTGACTATACCTCTCTTCGAATTCTCGAATCAACTCCGAAGCAGTGAGACCTTTGTTTGGCATGTAGACCCACTCTTGGAATGACCGCCGAGTAGCCATACCAAAGTCCTCAAGGAAGTATTCTTCTTTCAAGGCCTTCTTAAAATCTTGCCAATGTGTATTTTGAATAAAAAGATCAGTCACTTTTGTCCTCAAAGCAGGTGTGACAAGACGAAGGAAGTACTTACTCATAAGTCCAGCAGGAACTCCAAAAAACCCCATCTTGATCTCATATGTCTTCAAATATGCTGAAACATTACGCCCGTCAAATAGCTTCTTCTCATTCCCAACTGCTTCAATAGCCTTAGTCGCACTGTTTGCATTCTCCTGCTCCGAATAGAGTTTCCTTTGCTGAGACAACTGTAGTTGATGCAATTGTTGTTGCTGCTGCATATACAATTGTGTTTGCTAATTTTGGAGCTGCATATACATGGACATATTCTGCAAAATCTACTTTAGATCCTCCGTCGAAGTACTTGACGCAGTAGTCATAGATGGAGCTGAAGTAGACGCAGCTGGAATTGTAGAAGAGGCTGAAATAGAGGCTGAAGAATCTCCCATCCTGAAATTTATGCGACGCTTTCACGTCAGGTTCACCAAAGATGTCAAAGGGTTTCGAAAGCAATGTCGCAACTTCAGAAGTCCTTGTTAAATTTCAGGATAAAAGGTCAATCAAGCGTGACATTACAACCTTATTCAACATCAACAGCTTCAGTTTTCACAATGGAATCAATTCTGATATAATAACCAACTGGTTATTCAAAAATTGAAGTTATTCACGTCCTTTCTTGTTATTTCGAAAAGAATTTTGCTGGTTGGTACTGTATAAGAAACACCAAGATAATTTGTATACAGAAGATTGGACTCTTGATATTTTAAAGAGAAATAACAATCTTATTCAGATAGGGTAGCATTCCAATTCTGTAATCAAATTGTCTTCAAGTTTTCTATATGAACTCCAGAATTTTATAAAAGATTCATGGTTCATATTTCAGCATTAATCCAAACAGTTATTGGGTTATCGATCTTTAATCGATGGAGAAATTTACAAGGATGACCTCAATGGATTTCTGAAAGCCCTTCTTTCCTCTGCCTAATAAACTTTTGAAAGCTCATATTTTGAATTTTGCACATCTGAATTCTGTACACCAGGGTCTCTATTCAATCCGACAAGGAAAAAGAATCTTCCCACAAACAGGATTATGCCTCCATATGACAGCAGAAATAGAGCATTGGCATCCAAGTCTTGTAAAATTTAAGATGGCACTCGTCATCCAATCCTGACAGCAGGAACATTCATACGAGGGTTTTGGCTTTGCATATCTTCCTTTCGCCTGAAGTGCTGTGGAGGCTCTCTAATCCTGCGAGCAGTGCGAGATCGTACTTGAACAACATGGGAGTGGATAGCACACGAGATAGAATACTGCATCTTGGCATACAGTTTGGACAGAGTATACCCATCGTAAACACAAGCTTCCTAAACATCCCGAACAACAGCTTGCTCTACAATATTCCTGACAAGGAACCACCTCACAGCCTTGTCCTTGGGACAACATTGACTGCAATTGGAACACCTGATTGGATTAGTATGGCCTCTGCCATGATTGTTGCAGCCTCCTTATGCATCACGTTGAGTGGTCCCATGACCAGTTTTGGGGTTACGAGAGCGAATTGACCTGCTTCACAGAACTATTATCACTTTTCACATCAAGTGCCTAATTCTTGGATTACTCCCATGGAGACATTCCGAAAGCTTAGTCTGAAACATCTGATTAGGGGGGAAATCAGATTGTAATTCGAAAAATACAATCGCCTCTAAGGATTGTTTTCGTCTCGAGTAGAGCAAACGTCCAAGACACCATAACTGGCATGCCAAAACGAGAACGAAGGCTCGACAGCCTTCCCTCTTCTATGTTGATGCATCCCCTTTCTTTTCTTCTGTCGGTTCCCTGATAGATTCCTTCCTTTCCTGATTTCTCTTCAAAAGCGACCCTTTTCTCCTTTCGCCTTCTGACTCTCCTCGATTCAGTCACAGAGTTCAGTATCTCTCTTCGCCTCAGGGATTCGAATCATGGCCACTCCAGTTTGTTCTTCTTCTGAATTCTTCCGGCTACCCTTATCACTCTTAAAGAAGAGCTGCCTTCTTCGTTTTACTGGAGAGAATCACCTCCACGATCCAGCTCTCATCCCAATAAGCTCTTTACTTCCCGTGATCTCAGAACTTTTTTTTTTTAAAGGTGTTTGGCAGATTGCTAAAAGATACTATGAAATGCAGTAAATTTCGTGAAGAGAGTTTATTGCCCCCCAGAGTTTTTGAAGGGATTCGCTCCATCTTGGCATGCAGGGCCCATCGATTCTCGTCTTCTTCCCGAATACTCTATCTCTCCCTCCTTCCCCTAGATTCTGCGTAATACTCCCGTGTCCCCCACAGAGTACCATCTATTCTCCTCTTCCCTTTTTAGTCCTCGTCCTCCTTTTCGGGTTATCCCCTTGCTTTTTCCCTCCTCTTTAGCTTTTGAATCCCCCTCCTTAGCCTCCTCCTTCCGTAATAGCTTCCACTTTTCCCCTTTGGCTGCTTCCGTTCAGATAGAGAAGCTCCCTGTGGCCCCCAAGTATACATTCACTATATATATCTTGTCCTTGTATGGTGTTCGTTTGAAGGCACTATTCTGCTCTCTTCCCTTTCCAGCCTTTAAACTAGGTATTTCCCAATCATCTGTGTCCCAATCCTCTTCAACAAGTTTCGCGAAAGGCATATCCCTCCCTTTTTGATTCAAAACAAAGCTCTTTCATTGCAAAGTCTACACGTGTTTTTTTTTTCCCATAATCAAAAACCATGTGATAAGCGCCCATGAAAACATCTCCAAGAATCCATAGAGGCCTTGAAGAAATATCCAAACCCATAAACCCACTAACACAGTACATTTAATTACACTCCACAAAATGTTTCTGTGAGCATGGAAGAAACTTGATCACACTCCACAACACTCTCTCCATTCAGATTCGGAAGACATTCACACATCTTTCTAGGATACGCTTTGATAAGCTCTCTAGACTCATCATGATCAATTGGTTCTATACCCATACTACTGCCATTCACACATAGAACATCAAGTTGTAGATGTTAGAAACATCCTCACGAAACCCATAATCGACATATCTTGAAATAAGTATAGCCATGAAATTGCATCTCAAATTACCAGTCTCCCAAAACTCCTTGTTCTTCTTCATCTTCAACATAGAATAAAGGAGCAAACATAACATCTAGATATGTACAAAGTATCAAATCACACACACAACTTTTGGGTGGTTTTCACACCTCGAATGGCAGCAATACGACAACGGTGCCCAAAGAGTCTGGCACGCCCAATACAATGTCCAAATAGAAATAACATAACCATGTGCATGGGCGCATACAAAATAATAATAAATAATCGATGCCTCAATAGACATGACAAAATATAGGCATGGTGCCTATCAAAATATAATCCATAGATCGAATACTCGCTAGACTCCAAACAAAATATAGGCGTGGCGCCTATCAAAATATAATCCATAGATCGAATACTCGCTAGACTCCAATGCTTTCCTCCGCCACTGCTGCTATTTCTACACATCAACTGAAGCATTCACAATCGTTAGTAAAATAATACAATTAAACCGACAAAAGTGAATACCTAGCAGTCTTCAGCTACATAAATAAATCAACTGGTTAGAAATAAATCCTAACCTTAATTTATTACGAGTGCGCACTCTAAACTCATAAACGTTTATTAATTTAATATGCATTTTGTGGAATCACCCGCTATGGAATCACCCATGTACACACTAAATTAATGAAACGCTCGAAAAGGACAGGCGTCCCCATCAACTTCTCGCACAAAGAATCAACTTTGTGTATGAGCCCCAGTCATCAAAGTTCACGGAATCTACCGTAAAACCTCACGAAATCCACCCTGGCACAGAATCCACCGTGAAATATGCCTCCTGGCATCATACCCCCGGGGTGGGATAGCAATTGACCTCAATTGCTATTAGCTCAATGTGGAGGTAATAGAGGGGGGAAAGCATTTAAGTCTCTAGCGTGCATCCATTGTGCTTCCTCTACAGGATGGTTCTTAAATTTAACTAAATATCTAGAATACCTTCAGCTAGTTCTAGTGGTCATAAAGTCAGTGTCTATGATAGCTTCAGGTTCAAGTATTTCAATCTCTTCCTCTAATAAAGGTGGGTTTTCATAAACAGGGTGTACAGGTAATTGGCCTCTAAATGGTCTCAATAAACTAATGTGAAATGTATTGTGAATTTTCCAATGAGGTGGTAATTCTAACTTGAATGCATTATCATTAATTTTATGAATGATCCTAAATGGTCCATAGAATCTAGGGGCTAATTTGACAACTGGATGTCTATCTACACTTTGTAGTCTACATTTTTCTATTCTCAGTCAAACATAATCATCAACTTTGAAATTCATTGCTTGCCTTTTCTTGTTGGCTTGGTTGGTATATGATTGCTAGGCTTTAGCAATCATATCTTTAACCTCATCAAAAATACTGTTATGCATACTAGCAATATCATCAGCACTTTGAGTTCTATTAGACAAAGATGCAACAGGTGTAGATAATCTAAATCCATAAATGACTTCAAACGGTGCTTTCTTTGTAGATGTGTGTGGTGTATTGTTACATGCAAACTGTAATAAATGCAAATGTGTGTCCCATGTCTGTGGTTTAGAAATAGTATATGCACGTAAAAGATCTAAAATTGTGCTGTTTGTGGCTTCTGTTTGTCCATTAGTTTCTTGATGAAATGCAGATGAGAAATCAATCTTTGTGCCTAGGTTAGCAAACAGAGTAATCCAAAAGCTGTTACAAAATCTAGAATGACGATCTGAAATAATAACTTTTGGCAATCCATGGTTAGTAAAAACAGTTTTCAAAAATAACTGTGCTGCTTGTGATGTTGTTAAAGTTTTCTTACATGGAATGAAATATGCTTGTTTACTAAATCTATCTACAACTGTCCAAATCATATCATGATTAGATTTAGTATTTGGTAAACCAGTAATGAAATCCATAGAAATTTGTTCCCAAGGTTTAGATGGAATAGACAAAGGCATAAGTAATCCATACTATTTACCATGATGTCTCTTAACTCTTTGACAAATCAAATATTCAGAAACAAAGTTAGATACATCAGCATCCATATGCAGCCAATAAAAATCTTCAGTTAATGTACGTAAGGTAGATATGATACGTCTATGACCTTGATATGGAGGACAATGAATTTCATTCAAAACAAGAGATCGGAATGGAATTGTAACACACAATCTCTTTTCATAAAACATAAATCCATCATTATATGACAATGAATCAATAGGAATTAAATTATTTTAAGCTAATTTATTCCAATCAGAATGAAAAGTAATATCCTGATGATATGTATCTTTCATAGCAATCAAAGAATCAAAAGATATGACAGAAATATTATGAATGGCAGGTCTTCTACTCAATGCATGAGCCACTACATTTTCTTTTCCAGGTTGGTATTGAATGATAGGATGAAAACTTTGAATAAATGAGGCCCATTTGATATGTCGGTTAGAGATTTGGGGTTGGCTAAGTAAATGCCTAATACTTTGCTGATCAGTCTTAATCATAAATTCTGAACCCATTAAATAGTGTTTCCACTGTCTTAATACTTGTACAACTACTAATAGTTCTTTGTCATATGTGGAATATTTTAGCTCAGAAGGTTTCAGCTTACAACTAGAATAGGCTATAGGATGATTGTCTTGCATAAGTACGGCTCCTATTCCTGATCCAATAGCATCGGTCACTACTAGAAAGAATGGTCTATTAAAATCAGGCAACTGTAGAACAGGGGCATGGGTTAATGCATGTTTCAGTAAGTCAAAGGATTTCTGTTGATTTTCGGTCCATTGATAAACAATACCTTTCTTCAGAAGTTTGATTAATGGTAAAGCAAGTAATGAAAAATTACGTACAAATTTCCTATAGAAACTAGCAAGACCAAGGATTGAGCGTAACTCATGCACGTTTTTAGATACAGGCCAATTCAATATTGCATCAATTTTCTTAGGATCAACTTTAATTCCATCAGATGATACAATATGACCTAAATACTCAATTTCTGTTTTAAAGAATTCACTCTTTTCAGGATTTGCATACAGTTGATTTTCTTTCAATAACTGAAAAACCAATGACAAATGCTCATAATGTTCTTTCTCATTTTGACTAAACACCAAAATATCATCAAAGAAAATAATTACACAATACTGATATTTCAAAAAGATACGGTTCATCATTCTACTAAAGGTAGCAGGTGCATTAGTCAATCCAAATGGCATGACTAAGAATTCGTAATGACCAAACTATGTTCTAAATGCAGTCTTGAATATGTCAGACTTATCTAGTCTCACCTGATGATAACCAGACTTAAGGTCAATTTTACTAAATATAGCAGATCCTTGCAGTTTGTCCATAAGGTCATCAACTCTAGGAATAGGATACCTATTCTTTACAGTGATCTTATTTAAAGATCGATAGTCAATGCACATACGATAGGTATTATTCTTTTTCTTGAATAACAAAACAGGTGCACCGAATGGAGAACTATTAGGTCTAATCAATCCTCTATTCAGTAATTCCTCAACTTGACTCTAGATTTCTTTTTGCTCTATCTGATTATGCCTATATGGTGCTTTGCAAGGTGGTTGTGTGCCAGGGATCAAATCTATCTTATGGTCTTTTGGACGTGAAGGAGGTAAACCAGGTGGTAGGTCTTCTGCAAAACAGTCCTTAAAATATGCAAGAAAGTCTTTATGCCTAGGGTGCATATGATTTTCCTTTACTTGCAGTTCATTCACCCAAATGAGATAAGATTTACTACTCTTGTGTAATGCACGTTTAGCTTGAGTATGCGAAAGCAGTGGAAAGACATTAAATACATCCATACCATATAATATAATAGATTTTCTTTGAAAAGTAATATTCATTGTGTGTGTGGAATAATCTATATCTGGATTATACTGGTGACGCCAAGGCATACCTAAAATAATGTCACTCGACTGTAATGGAACAACTAAGAAATTTCTTCTTTCAGTGTATTGACCAATTTGAATCTCTAAGTCTTGCACTTCCTGTGTACCATTATACCTAGTGCCTAAAAATGCAGCTTTGATGCGATAATGCGTAGGTACAGTCTGTAATTTCAATTCTTTTACCAATTTTGCTGAAATAAAATCATGAGTACTACCGTCATCATGCAAAATAGTCTTTTCCTTTCCATGCACCAAACATTTCATAGTCAATAAAGAATGTGGAGTAGGCATACCTGGTAAAGTATCGGAAGTAGTAGTAGTGTCATCCTCATCTTCAGTGAAATCAGGCATATCTTCATGTTCGTCTTCATCCATGGCTCTAAGGTAGTTGATATGAGCTGGTGGCTTCTTTGAATGACAATTTGCTGCTAGATGTCCAGGCTGGTGGCATTTATAGCATACTATTGGCTTGGCTTTGGTTACATTATTTGCAATGGCGGGAAGTCTAGGTACATTTGGATTTGGCTGTGGAATAGGCTTAGGGTTTTGATTGACATTGGATGGTAATGCAGGTGGTTTTGCCCAATTCTTGCGGAAAGATAATGAAGAGAAACGACCTGGATTAAATCTTCTAAAATTGGAATTGAATTGTTTAGATCCATAATTACCATTGGCTTGGAATTGCTGTGGTCGTCTGTCTCTACCTCATAGCTTATCTTCAGTGTCGTGAGCTAGTGAAATAGCGTCTTCAAGGGTAGCCGGCTTGAACATGTTAACTTCAGCATAGTAATGCCGAAGGAGTCCAGACATATACTTGCGCTTATGTGTCGCCTCTGGTACATCTTCAAGCATGTGTAGCTGGAGGAGTGCATTCCAAAAACGCTCTGTATACTGAGGTATAGGCTCACGATCCCGTTGCTGGAGAAGATCCCATTGCTTGATAGCTTTCTCATGGAATTGCGGTGGAAGGAAATTCTGCATGAACTTCTTTTTGAAATCTTCCCAAGTAGTAGGACATTCTATGCTCTTGCATACTACAATCCACCAAAGTGATGCTCTGTCTACTAAATGATTAGTAACACACTTGATTTTATCTTTTTCTACATAGGTTTCCTCATGGAAATAGTCATCAAACTGACTAATGAATGCTAGAACAGTCTTTCCTTCTCGTATGCCATTGAAAGTATGGAATTTGAAACTTCGTTTACTTATCTTTGATTCCTTGCGAATGGTTTGAGCTTCAAGAGTGGCGTCGATGGTACGTCGAATCAGATCTTCAGCTTGAGGTTCTTCTTTGTCGGTAGATGCTCTTTGTAAATTTGCCAGTTGAACTTGCAATGCTTGCCTAGCCCTTCGTTCTTCTTCCAATTGCCTCATGATTAAGTCCAGCTTTTGCTCCATCGTAGGCTCAGGTAGGTCGTCTTCAGCCATAAGATCATCCATATGTGGTTCCGTCATCCTGTAACACTAAAAAGACCTTTCTCACTTAAAATCAGGTTAGCGGGATGAGCGTAGCTCAAGTTCGGGGTTATAAGGCTTATGTGTTTTGGGATATATCTTTCTCAATCTTCAGAAATTCTGCGATTTATCCTTCTTCGTATGCTGAAAATACTTCAGGAAACCTGCGTATGGGTAGAGTACCTTCCAACGAACAACTTTGCAGTTCGGAGTTTCTGCGCAGGAACAGCCCTTCTAAGACTTTTGAGCACAAGTCAGTTCTAACTCCAGTTGACTAGTCTGACTTGCAGAGTTGCAGACTTATGTGACTTGCAGAGTTGCAGAGTTGCAGAAGTTAGTCGACTTAATAAACTTGCAGAACTTGATCAGAATTTGCTTGCAGAACTTGACTTCTGTGGTGTGTGGCCTGAAGTTGTTGACTTGCAGAGATGACTTATCTTAAGTAGACTAAGCTTAATGGATTAAGCTTAAGGAAGCTTAATCGACGAATTTCGTGGGGGTGGCATTTTTTCAACGCGGCGGAAAAATCGGAGATACTCTGAGACCTCGATGACGAATTTTGAAGCTATTAAGCTTCTTTAAGCTTCTAACCAAGCTTATTGACTTTTAACCTTAAGCTTTGAAGCTTAGTGAGAGAGGAGTTACTCTGTTTATCCACGCTTTGATATAGGAGATGAAGGAGTGGTCCTCCGCCTGTATAGCCCGGTCCTTCGCGATCCAATGACAGAAACAGGGATTCTTGATCGCCAGAAGTCTGCCTGTGTTGACGGTTTGCGACGAGATTGACCGTAGAGCCCGATCGTTCCGGGAGCTCCGCTTTCGCACGAGATGGGTAGCGATTGGAAGCTCTTGATCTCAGCTCCGCTCTGATACCACTGTGCGCAGATCAGTCATTGTATGCTCACGTAGTGAATCCCGGAAGGTCCCCAAGAACAATGAACTCTACTTTTTGCACAAGTTACAAGGTAAAAAGCATGAACGACAAGAACAAGAGACCAATTGGGTGCAATCTCCCCCCATGCCTTGTGTGAGCGCTTCACAAAGCATGTATTTTATGTATATTTCATCTTCATGCTCAATAATAGCCCAATTTACAAAAATATATCAAGCTTTTAGCTTTTGAGTTTACTTTTACAAAAATAGGAATAAAGCTAATGGACGGTGCCCAAAGAGTCTGGCACGCCCAATACAATGTCCAAATTGAAATAACATAACCATGCGCATGGGCGCATACAAAATAATAATAAATAATCGATGCCTCAATAGACATGATAAAATATAGGCGTGGCCCCTATCAAAATATAATCCATAGATCGAATACTCGCTAGACTCCAAACAAAATATAGGCGTGGCACCTATCAAAATATAATCCATAGATCGAGTACTCGCTAGACTCAAATGCTTTCCTCCGCCACTGCTGTTATCTCTACACATCAACTGAAGCATTCACAATCGTTAGTAAAATAATACAATTAAACCGACAAAAGTGAATACCCAGCAGTCTTCAGCTACATAAATAAATCAACTGGTTAGAAATAAATCCTAATCTTAATTTATTACGAGTGTGCACTCTAAACTCATAAATGTTTATTAATTTAATATGCATTTTGCGGAATCACCTGCTATGGAATCACCCATGTACACACTAAATTAATGAAACGCCCGAAAAGGACAACCATCCCCATCAACTTCTCGCACAAAGAATCCACTTTGTGTATGAGCCTCGGTCATCAAAGTTTACGGAATCCACCGTAAAACCTCACGGAATCCACTATGGCACGAAATCCACCGTGAAATATGCCTCCTGGCATCAGTTAGAAAGTATAGGTCATTGAAAAGCAAGACTCGCTAAATTTTTTTCCATTCAATGGGATGGAGAGTATTACACCTTTTTTAGTGGAGAATATTACAAGCAATGCATAACTGTAAAAGAAAATGAAGAATGCTTACTTATAGATCCAATCATGGAAATGAGTGTACTACAAACTCAACGACTTCCATTTACATGGGATTGCATAAGACCATTGAGTTCTTTATTGCATAAGTTTGTTCCTTTACCTTTACATAATAGACTTGTTGCATATGAGGTAAAAGATCTAATTCAAAGAACAAGATTATTACAAATAGAGGCAGTTGGTTGTATACCTCCTTGGTTGGAAAAATATGATATTTTGTTGGCAAGAAAACATGATGATATGGATGGGGAGTACATTCATACAATGATAAGAGATGTAAATTATGAAGAAAAAATATGCAAAATTGTCATGGTTGAAGTGTGATCATAATAAAAGTACATGGAGAATTGATATTGATGAAGATATTTGGAGGGATTGGAACTTGTGTTGCATGGTAATGTCAAACTTTGAAGTTACAAAGAGAAGGAGAGTAACATTATCAATTGGAGAGTCTATAGATGTTCCAATAGTGTGGAGATCACATGATGTAACTTGACTGCTTTAGAGAGAGAGTGTGCGAATGTGTTGCATTCTTGGAGATCCAAATGGGTGCTAGTAGCATTAGTCATAATGGACATCATTATCTGACCGCCATCCCATTGTGTATATCATAATGCTTTATCTATGGGTGTTTGTATATTAGGACGGTATCTCGTGGATATAGCTCATGTTGTGTCTCATGTATAGTTAGTTGGACCTTTGTGTGTATGTGTGTATGTGTGCATGTGTGCATGTGTGATTATTAAAAAATGAGAAAATTTCTTGCTTGAAGAAGATTAATGTATGGATATAATCTCTTGTGTGAGAAATACTAGCATATAAAGTTATTAATTTGATTTTAGCTTGTATCTTGTTTGATTTTAGCTTATCTCATGGTTTGTATAGTGGTATATTGTATCCTTTTTATATGATTGATTGATTCTTTATTGGTTGAATATTAACATAGTTTCTTGATTTAATTTTAGCTTGTCTTATGGCCTCCCCAAGTCAACAAACTCTAGATTCAATGATGCAAACTATCATCACTCTGCAAAAAACAATTGAGGAACTAAATCAAAGAATGATAGTTCCGAACAAACAATGAGCATGAGCAAACCAGTTTCAATACAAAGTAAAAGATTCAAGTTGCCACCTCAAAAGCAAATCAAGAGTATACAAATAGGGGATGTATCTCTGATGACACATATGACTAGATTTTCAAACCACCTACAAGGATTAGTCGAGAAGACCAAGATGAGTTTGAAAAACCATTTTTACTAAAATACTATCGAGATACGTAAAATGTTAGGTATTGTGCTAATCACAAAAAAGTGTATAATTGGGTCAAGAGCCATGAGATTGGCAATGATTTGCGGTTTCATAATAATAAAGATGACAAACATAGAATTTTAGAGATTGTAGATCAAAACTATGATCAAATTTTACCCCTTGAGTTTCGTGGTGCTACTTACCTTTGGAAAAAGGAGGATGTATATCTGTACTATCTTTCTGTTGCTCAAAATCTCAGAAAGAAACTCAAGAGGAAAAGATCATCTTTGGTGGATATATATTTGGTAAGCATACTTATTTATCAAAATTTTCTCACCATAGATTATATACATAAGAAATTGGTACTGATTGGCACAACTATGTTTTTTTAATAGAAGAATCATAGCTTCGAGCAAGTAGATATGCAACAAAAACTGGTAAGATTTGCAAATTTCATCTCAAGTTTTATTTTTTCTATTGTATAATTTTTATTATCTTTATCTTTATTATAATAATTTCACTTTAAGTTTCTTAGATATATTTACCTTTCATTATATTTTCTCTAAAATTTTAGGATACAAGTGAGGAGGTGTATTATCCACAACTTATGGTGGAAGAACAATGCATCTTTTCTGAGAATAGTACAACACATGTATGTACATCGTTCACTCATTTAAATATTTAAATATTTGGAGTTTTTAGTTTTTGATATTGACTTCAATTTCCTTGCTTATACTCGTTGGAATCTCACAATGATGGTCCGCCTCTTGTTTCAATTTCTACTTCCGAAAAATGTCAAAAAATTAATGAAATGGTTAGTATATCTTGGTTTGTAGTCTTTTTTCATTTGATTGTCTCAAACACTTAACCTATGTTTCAGGACGATTTAAACTTAGATCATAATTTTATGGAGCTACTACAAGGAATTCCATCTATATGAGGAATATATACATATATTCTTAATTTTTGTATACTTTTAAATTAAAAGATATTCCATTTTAAGTTTTAATTTTCTTGTATTATAGGGTTCATGTAGTAGTGAACACTCTCTTCCACAAGATATGATCCAAGATCCTGAGGAGGTTGAAGTAGCACAGAAAATTCTTCGTGTACAAAAGGTATGCTTAGCCATCTCTTGATATTTTATTTTAATATATACATTTAATAAATTATATCTAATTACAAACTTATTGTGATAAGATGAGTGAGAAAATGTAGCAAAGCAAGCAACAACAAAAGGAGAGTAAGGGCAAAAATAAGAAATTATCTAAGGTACTTCTTTGCATTTCTTTTTACTAAATGTGACATCATTTAAATTTTTTAACTTTATTTTCTTGTCTATACTATAGACTCTCGACCATGTTGAGCCATCAAAAAGTGTGGATCCTTCTAATATAAAATTGCCATCAAGAACTTCATGGGTAACTGGTGCACAGATCGGTCGCAGATAGCCCACGTGGTGAATCCCGAAAGGTCCCCAAGAACAAAGTACTCTACTTTTTAGCACAAAAACCCATGTAAAAGCAAGCATGACATGAGACAAGAGACAAATTGGGTTCAATCTCCCCCATGCCTTGTGTGAGTGCTTCACAAAGCATGTATTTAATGTATATTTCCAATCTTCATGCTCAAAAATAGCCCAATTACAAAAATATGACAAGCTTTTAGCTTTTGAGTTTGCTTTCTACCAAACATAGGAAAATAAAGCTAATGGACGGTGCCCATAGTGTCTGGCACGCCCAATCTCAATGTCCAAATAGAAATAACATATCCAGGCGCATAAGCGCATACAAAATAATAATAAATAATCGATGTCTTTATAGACATAACAAAATATAGACGTGGCGCCTATCAAAATATAGTCCAAAGATCGAAAACCCCCTAGACTCCAATGCTTTCCTCCGCCACTGCTGCTATCTCTACACATCAACTGAAGCATTCACAATCGTTAGTAAAATAACACAATTAAACCAACAAAAGTGAATACCTAGCAGTCTTTAGCTACATAAATAAATCAACTGGTTAGAAATAAATCCTAACCTTAATTTATTACGAGTGCGCACTCTAAACTCATAAACGTTTATTAATTTAATATGCATTTTGCGGAATCACCCATGTACACAGGCGTCCCCATCAACTTCTCGCACAAAGAATCCTCTTTGCGTATGAGCCCCGGTCATCTAAGTTTACGGAATCCACCGTAAAACCTCACGGAATCCACCGTGGAATATGCCTCCTGGCATCAGTAACTCAATGTTATTAAATATTAAAACAATAGAGTAGCTAATTAAATTATG
The DNA here is from genome assembly GCF_053477565.2 of Lygodium microphyllum. Lineage (NCBI taxonomy): Eukaryota > Viridiplantae > Streptophyta > Polypodiopsida > Schizaeales > Lygodiaceae > Lygodium > Lygodium microphyllum. The sequence goes on along the minus strand of NC_141140.1, from coordinate 39,425,939 downwards.
ATGTAGTAGCACACTAATCTATGTTATATTTCTAAAATGCAGATTGTTAATGCATTTGAAGAGTAAGATCAAACGAAAGGTGGAAGAATGAATGAGCTTTGAAGATCGAATGAAGTAGATGAAGTGGTAGAAACGAGACAAAACCGAAGATGAAGAAGGATCTGAAGACAAAGGTGATAAAAACAAAGCAGAGAGAAATGATGTAGAAGAAAAAGTGATGGCAGAAAAGTGTCGAAGCGGGGAAGATCGATCGATAGACAAGTAGTCGAATGTCGTGCGGTATTGGGACCTACAGTAACAATGATAAAGACGAAGAGGCAACGATGTTGCTGCAGTACGAAATCAGAAGACACGAACGATGGAGAGCAGCCATGCTAAAGATGACTCAAGATGCTACATACGGACGCGGAGGACGTGCAAAAGGGATGAGTGAGCCGAAGGAAGCTACAAACATGACGAAGGAGTTGAGGAAGGAACATCAGTCGCCGAACTGGAATCTGCTCCAAACAGCGTAAAGAGGGCTGGAAATCAAGCGTCAACTGATGGAGACAACAGTGCACAGCTTCGGCTGAGATGTCCTCTGCAAACGGGGTGTGGGCAGCAACCTGAAACACTTGAAATCTGCAAAAATGAGATTGAGGGCTGAATGGATGGTAAGATACCTATTTATAGAAAGTTTAGGCCCTCCCAAAAGGGTTTGTGCATGTGGAACACAGAAACTCTCTAGGATCGTGTTTCTTTTAAATAAACAAGGTTTCTTCATTAATTAAGCATGTTTTGGGGTTGTTTAAGTAAAGCTAATGCATTGTTAGCTCAACACCCCCTCTCAAGTCCAATAATGATGCCACAAGAATAGAGGCCAGCCAAGCCCTTGCTTTGTTTATCTTTTACCTCAAGGCATCCCACCCCAAAGTAGCCAGAGCATCCGACGAAGGGTGTGCATCGACTGCCCAGTGGCCTACTAAGACTACAGAGGCGATGGTTATCTTACCGAGGGAGCCCAAGTGATCACCTCAGAGAAGACAGGGCATCGGACAAAGGGTGCACATCGGGTTGCCCAATGGCCTACCAGGCTTGCCCTACAAAGGCGGATAGAATCAACTGTGGACTTTTTTTTTAGGGCTTTTTAGGTTTGATAGATTAAGCATTAAGTGAGGGTTTCAAATCAATTTTCGTTCGTTTGAGTATTCGTGTCCCAAATGAGAGAGTGATAAGGGAGTCATCCAAGACCTTCACAAAACAAGCATACTATCCCTATCATTATTGGGTGTCGAGGATGAAGAAAATGGCTAAGGTGTATGTATAGCAAATATGTCAAGGAAGCAAGACAAGCAAAGCAAGCAAGCAAGCTAGGAAAGAGTGCCTTGGAGATTGCCATGTGCAATGCCACGAATATGGGGGATCCTAGAGTTGACGACTCCAAACAACCGAAAAGGGATAAATGCGCACAGATGCATGTTTACATGAATAGAATGCCAATGCATAGGGTAATGACGAAGGAGTTGACGAGAGGCAGAAAGATGACGAACACGGGGTGATGAAGGGAAGGCTAATGAAGCAAAGGGACGTGTGAAAGGGAAAAGTAGAGATGGCATACCAGAAGGACGATTGCTGTTACGACAAAATACATGGCCCGTGCAAGAGCTATTACATCCGAACTTTGACTCCCTTTGCATGGTGCAATCTTTCATCACATTCGTGACCTCTCTTTCCACCACCACTCCCACTACATTACCCATGCTTCCACCTCTCCTTTGACCAACTACAATACCAAGTTTCAAGATATTGCAAAATCATAACTTATTCAGCAAGTTAGACCGGCAAACTCTGCAATGAAAACAACTGAAGCTTCACATTGAAGGAACCTTCTGGCTTGCTGATGAGGAGCCTCGAGCATCTCTTTTGGTGGCCACAACATCTTATTGCCAAGATGGAATGATACATATGAAAGTGGAATTCATACAAAGATGTGAAGCTTAACTGATTTCTCTTTCCTACTCATTGGTTTTATCTCAAAATCCTCATCACTCATCACAAAACTATATTCCTGAGGAGCATCAAAAACTCATGACAAGTTATGAAGGAGCAGATGATGACGAGCATTTTGTCTAGTTATGGTGAATGGAATGAGGTGACAAGCCTACTGCAATAATCAAACCGTTAATGGTTTGGGTGAAAAAACCTTATTACTTGGAAGTTCCCTATCTACACTGACAAAAACACTTTCAACTCACATATTCATGACAAATTATGCTCTCGACCTTTGAAGTTATCTTGTGGATTGAACTTCATCTATTTTATTCCTTGTGTGTAACGATCAAGAAATCTATGATAACATATTGAGAAGATTGAATTTTTGTTTCTTCTTCCCCTTAACATAGCGACATATCTAGTCGATGGAATGAGAATCTTAACCATTCTTTACTTCGTGTATTTATCTTGATTTGAGTACTCTTGATCTATTATTCCCATCTCTCTTAGAGTCCCTGTGGCGAGCGACATTCATGAACCCCCGTGTGTATTATTCCATTCGTGACACCGTAGTCAACGTCAATTGCAATGTGTTATAACTATTTGATCTAATCCAATGTATTTGTGAGGTTTTCTTACTACTTTATCAAATGCTTGAGGGGTTCACTATATATATATTCTCTATATAACGTGTGTTCATTGCCTATTTATAAATATCCTAATCTGTGAAAATTTTTTACATAATACACAACCCTTTTCTATTCAATCTATAAGTAACCCCTTTTGTATGACACCCTTCTGTGTGTAAAAAATGTATAAATATGGTGTTTTAAAAACCCAATATTTTGAACCCACGTTATATGTACATATATTCATGAGTGACCCCCCCCCCCCCTCGAGATCAAAAGTCCTTTATGAGTTTAGCAAAGTCCAATGGGTCTTGAGAGTGAAAGTATTAGCACTTTCATTTAAAGTTGGGTCATAAAATACACCAAAAAATAATGATCTATAAAACAACAATTTGACATTGGGGTTGGTTGTCGTGGCTATGGGTAAGAGCCACATGATGGATTAGATAATAGACCCTCTATCTCTTGAATAACCAAGCTCCTTTTTGGCATGAAGAACCAACATTCTAGATGATGGATAATGCAAACAATGTTATCAATAAGTGCTCTTTGTGCCTTTGTGGACGCTTGACATTGACCCTCATGATGAAATAGACTAGAACCCTTTAGTGAAAGCACAAGTGCTTGCTTGTGATATCATGACATTACATAAGCATAGTGTGAAAAACCTTGGAGTGCATCATCATCCAACTTTCTTATGAATCTAGAGATAACACGATTTTAGTTGCCTATCAAGAGATATTCTAAGTGACATGGCATAGCACTCCTTAGATTAGCATGAGGTCTGTCACCTAGTTTTGCTTGAATCCTCTTCAAAATGAAAGGTTCAAGTTCTAACCCATAAGAACTATCCTAAATCTAGGTTTATAGAATAGACTAAGGCGATCTATTAATTAATCTAGCATCAATTTTCAAGTGTCCACTTATGCTAGATCACCCCAACTGAAGCCAATTAACTAAAGCTGACCTATGTTGCTTTTAGGTCAAAGAATGTGAGAAACAAGGGAGAATTGGGTGAAGTGTAATTGCTATCTAGTGCACTTTGAAGAAGCTCTAAGCTAACTGACACTACCTTGTCTTAGGATGGATCCATTGGGGATCTCACCCTCCCACCTCCCTCTTTGAAACATCTTTAGCTATCTAATTATCTATCATGCTTATGTTTCAACACATATAGGCAGCTTGTGTAATTAACCTTTTAGGATACTAGGTTCTTTGGCATAAGTGATGTCACAACATTCAAAATTAATTAAATAGCAATTTGTCAAATACTTCTTTATTTATCTTGAAGGTTCTTATTATAATTTCTCCATCCACCCATACAAAAGTAATGATTTGAAGGTTCAATTTTCACTAAGAATCCTGCTCTTAACTAGTAATAGGGATCTCAAGAAGTCCAGCATGAGTCATGTAGTAGGGATTAGGATATTCCTAAGTGCATAAGGAATTTCTTAGTCAGAGATGCCTAGACATCCCTATCACCTCCTATCCAACATTGTCAAGAATTTTTATGAAACTTGATCTACCTTGAATAAATTGGAAATGATATACAGACAAAGTCAAGCAAGCACACTAGCTTGCAAGTTGTATACAAGCATTTTATGCTTCAGAGATTTAGCAGATAGAGAGTTACGTCAGGTTATATCTACATTACTCGGAAGCATAAGTACCACAAGTAGATTGGTTCTATAAATGAGGTGAAATTTATTCGAAAAACATGAAAATTTCACGTGAATGTGTGTTTCAAAACAAGACATGTTCAAATATTTCACAAATTCTTGGGCATATGAATGTATTCAAGAATTAGATGTGATTTCAATATTAATGAAATTCATTAAAATACATGCAAAGGAAGCATGTAGAGAAAGCAGAGAATTTAAAGCTATATTTAGCTCATAAGGAGCTTTTGGCAGATGTCTAGATGGAAAAAAAAAAAGATTTCCTACCTAATTTACTAGATAGAAATACACACATCTAGGGATTTTCCGAAGTAGGGAAACGGGCACTCTTCCTATATAAATTAGATAGAAATTTTTTCACTACATAGGCATTTTTTTCTTATGTCTAGAAAACATTTCTAGATGGATAATATTTTACTACATAGGTCTTTTTTCCTATGTAGAGCAAAAGTGCCTACATAGGTAATATTTTTCTATATAGGCTTTTATTTCCTGTGTCGAGAAAAAGCTCTTAGATAGATAATGTTTTCTTATATAGGGATATCACCATATGGATATATACCACTATATAAATAATATACTTTTTCTATATTTGTAAAATTTTGCTATATGGAGATCTCACTATATAGATGTAAATTTTAAATATTGGAAAAATCTTACTAAAAAGGTAAATGAGTGTGCATTATACTAAATCTTAGTCTTGCTTTATAAAGCATCTAGCTTTCAATAAATATATTACATAAACTATAATAAATTTATCATAAGCTTAATGGCATGTCGATTTCGATAAAGAGAACAAAATCATTTTTTATTTAAAACTCGAAAATATAAAAATTCAAGAGTAAAGAAAAATAAAATTGAGATAAAAATTATCAATTAGCATAAATTGTCATATATTGTAATTTTAACAAATCACTCAAGTATATTGACATCATAAAGTGTGAGAGCTAAGCTTCCATTTTTTCTTACACATACTTTATTTTTAGCTAGCAAAAAATCAAGGAAGTCCTCTCTAAATGTATTCATGTTAGTTTCAGTGCCTTTTTGACAAAAAGCACCCATCTCCTTCCTCAAACCATGTTGCAACTTCAATTGTCTATACATCTCTGATACCGTTGTTGTGCCACTACGCAGACACAATGTGAAAACCTCTGGAGTTCATCATCATTCAACTTCTTTATTAATGTAGAGAGTCAATGTGATCTGAGTCATTAATGCTAGTGTGATTGGCATGAATAGTCCAAAATACTAGATTTTTGGACAATTTTAACCTATTTTAGATGTGTTGGATATTATTTATTGTAAAAAATCCAAAAAATGTAGAAATTTTCTAGATTAGGATGGCATGCAAAAAGGAAGTTTCTTTTTCAACCAGTTATGAGATTTTTCACAAGAAAGATAGATTGAGAAAGGTGCACATGTTGCCATCACTATTGAGGCTGAAACCTGCAGTTTGTGTAAAAATTACACGACGCAGTGAACAGAATCTGAGAAAGAGATAGAGAGAACACAACAGATAAGAGGAGAATCAGTAAATTCTTTAACTCCAAACAACTGATACAAAGATGGCTCTGTCCACCCGTGCGCTTCCAATGTGTGAAGCTTAGATGGCGATCTAGACAGAAGATAGGTGAAGAGGTTAAGGCTAGCTGGAACAACAACTCTGACTGGGTGAAAGATGAGTGATAGATGGCTGTGAAGGGGTTTAGCTTTTAGAGCTTGCGAAGGCTGTTAGGTCGGCCTGACCGACCTACCATATGAGTCTCCACTAGTCGGCCAAGGAATATTCTAGGGAATATTCCCTTTACCCCTTTTAACTCCCTTACCCTGCAACTCAAAGCAATGCGCCTCGAGTTGCTACCAGCTTAACCACTCTGTCTAACCCAAAGATTAGACCCACAATGGTCACCTTTTTGCCATCCAGTCACATAGACCTCATCTAATATACAAGTCAAGACTCAACCAATGTCCGGGCTCACATTTGGCTTCTCCTCATAGTGGGGGCCTTACAACTTTGAGCAACATGGATCATTGGTGGCACCTAATGAGGGTGGGGCATTGATCATATCTAACAGTTTGAACTAGAAGAGAAAGAAGAAGTGATTTGGGAGATCCATGACTAGGTGTCCTAGTGTTTTACCCCTCTTTTGAAGCCAACAGAGCCATCACATTTGGGTTCCGAGTAGGAGAGAAGGAGCAGTAATTTTTTGATGCATATTTTGTTCTAGGAAGAAGCTCTAAGAGATCTAATGCATGGAGATTACTTCTAAGTAGTGCAAGGATTCCAGGTTCTTTCAATACATATTGATTCAATTCATTGTGCTTTGTCTTTGTCGTGTTTACCTCTTGTCTATTCTCTTTCATCTTCTCTTTCATCTCCTATCTCTACTTCCTTCAACCTCTGATCCCACTGGTGGATACAACCTTTTGACAAAAACCCCTCCGAGACATTTGTGAACCCGACGTGAAAGGTCGTCAAAAGAAGGAAAGACAAGATGGGAGAACCTTCAAACAAAATCTCCAATGATGTTTTGCAATAGTTGGTGCAAAATATGAATATGCTTATACAGGTACAACAACAACAACAGGTAATGCAAGCTTCTGCTCAAATAGAATGTGTTGTGATTAATTTTTTTGCAAGTAGTTGAGCATGAGGTGAAGTTATTCAATGGCAGGAATGTATCTGCTTATGTACGTACCTATGCTCAGAAGATGGAATTCTTTGGGGTGACTCAGCTTGTATGGAGCCAGTATTTTGTATGTGTTACTGTACATGAACTAAAATCACGAATTATTGAATTATACTTGCAAGATGTTGACTAGGTAGCTTTCAAGAAGGCACTCAAGAAAGAATTTTACATTGAAGATACTAGTTTGATTACGCACAAGACTTTTTAGGAGTGGGTTTTACAACCTAATAATGGTCTTGTGGCTACGGAATTGTTAAGAGAATTTGAAAGTTAATTTGAGCAATTAGATCTTGTAGAACAACAAGCTCTTGCAAGTCAAAAAATTGAATTGTTTTTACAGGCAGCTAATCTTGAGCTTCAAGAGAAGCTTGATGTTTTACTGGAGGATCAAACTATAGAGACATATCTCAAATCAGAGTGGAGACATGTCAAGGAAGCTGTTCCTGAACTTGTGAAAAGAAAAAGAGAAGAGAAAGATTGCATGTCTCTAGCTTATCCACTTTTACGGGTAAGACAATTGATGTATCCAGTAAGCCACCTACTTTTGTGGCTAACCCTATGGCTGTACCTACTATTGTTCCCTCTATTAGGGAAGATGTCTTAGATGAATTGGTCAAAGGCATGCAGGGTCTTCAATTGAAGGTTGCAAAATTGGATGAAAAAGTACAAGAGGAAAGGGGACGGCAACAACCCCTAGGCTAAGAAAAAGATGCATGTGGTGTGATAGTTTGCACAATAGGAGAAAGGATTGTACTGCCTATTAGGAGGCCTTAGCACAATAGCTAATCTTTTGGAAAGATGGCAAGATCCATACATAAGAAACAGGATTGTCTCTTGCTTTGAATTTTGAAAGGGAGGTATGCAAAAGTTCTTGGAAGACTTGATTATCCAAAATGCTTATGCGGTAGTACATGCTTCTACTTTTGGTCTACAGTTGGATAGAATGCATGGCCAAGTGATGGTTGGTCCAAAGGCTGAAATATGGACACATGCTTTACATGCAGCTGAAAAGAGAAAGGTCATTGATAGTGAAATGTCTCATGCAGGGCAAGACATTCGTGGCATAACTAGTTGGGAATCATCGGTAGATGCATATTCAGTGTATGCATATTTAGCAAAGGTACAAAACACGAATGTACTTGTGGAAGAGAAACGAAAGAGAAATCAAGATAATGCAGGGACATCTAAAAGAATGACAAGAAGGTGTGGATCAGCCTAAAGCTACAGATCAGCCACCTCCTGAGCATGTTATGGAAGAGGTCAGTTTTAGCAGAAAAACATGATAACAAAGAAGAGGGAAAAAAGAAGGGCAAGCAGCCAGAGTATAAGTTGTAGTCTGACATTGAGATGACAACAGATCTAAAGAAGGTTCTTGAAGAACGGATCTCAAACAGCAGGTGGATTTCACCTTGGGAGAGGTGCTTGGCATCACCAAGCGAGAATTTCATGATGAGATCATTGACATATTTAAGAGGAAGCATTAGTTTCTTGGTGATACCACTAATGTATTGCTACGATTTGAAGAGGAAACTAGTTTGTTGGGTATTCGAGAGGCTGAATATGAGCATGAAGTAAGTACTGGATTATCTATGCAGGATGCTGAGAGCATGTGGAAAAGAGAAGAAAGTAGCTGAAAATGCATTGTCTTGTAGCACTATGCATGGTAGAGTAAGGCAAATGCAAGAAAATGGGGAAAGGACTCTAGGATTTATTCCTTGAAGTCACTACACAAGAAATCATTGGGCTAGGGCTACCACTGAAATGGTAGTGAAAATTAGGGAACGTGAAACTGCTTATGTTGCTTCACTTGACCGTGGGTCTATCTGAGATAAATATCATTGAGCATGGATTGTATGAAAATGGTGCATGGACTGTAGACACTAATCATGGTTAGCCTATGAGGGCTACAAATAATTCTTCAAGAGAGCTTTATGTTGCATGTCCTAATGTAAAAGTAACAATTGGTGATGTACAAGAAGAGCAATACTTCTTTGTGCAAGATAATTCTTCATATACAGTCATTTTGGGATAACCCTATATTATAGGAGTGCATATGGAAACAAAGGTGCTTGATGATGGTTTTTCTTATGCAAGAGTTAGAAGCAAGGATGGGAGGAAAGCAGTCCAACTTCTTACTGTTTGTGTTAATCATCCTAGAAATCCGGATACACTTCAAGAGTCTCCTTTGGCTCCAAATGCAAGGGAATTCAAAGACTTAGATTTTCATTAAGCATTGTGGTAATGTGGGGCTATAGTAGTGTTGTTTAGAGGATGTACTTGCCTCTTGATGGAATGAAGCATGTATTTAATATTGGTTATTCTTAGTTTATAGCAAACAGTTCATACGGGTCTAAGCTTATGGAAGCTATGTGCAAGGCTGAACGCTTATCTATGAAACGAGCTACTAAGGAATTGAGAGCATTGGGATTGTCAGCTAAAAATGAAGGATTTTTAGGCATCTTTTATGGACTGAATAGTAATGACACTATGGCTGAAATTTTAGTAACTATACCTGCAGAAAATGAGACTGAAAAAAAAGTGTTGTCACTATATTCTTTGGACATGTATGATGTTATAGCATTGTTTGCTCAACAGGAAGGATTACAATGGGTGGAAGCACTTGTGGAGACAAAGTATAAGAGATTTGACAAAAATGTGAAACCAATTGCTTTGCCACTTCCACCAAAAAGTGAGGGTTTGTATGAAAAAGTGTCAATGCAGCCAAGCTTACGCAATCCTAAAGATATAGGTCATTAGTTTACATCTGAAACATTATTCGAATTGAAAGTTGGTGCAGAAGGGTTTCTTTTGCCTACTAAGAGAGACTATTTTATGGAGATGTTGGCTAGGCATGGAAATGTATTTGCATTTCAACCAACTGAAATAGGTTGTGTGGATCCAAATTTTGTCTCTCCTATGGTAATATTGACTATGCCACATGTACCATGGAACTTGAGGCCTATTTGAGTGCCTAAAGCTTACTTGCCAAACTTGATGGATTCACTAAATGAAATGATTTGCATGAAGATCATGGAGCCCTCTTCAACTCCGTACTCAAATCATTGGTTTACTGCGCCCAAAAAGAATGGGGCTTTGAGATTTATTCAAGATATGCAACCAGTCAATAAAGTGACCATAAGAAATGTGGGTGCAGGTCCTGTGGTTGATGAATTTACGCTATCAGAATGAAGATGAGATGATGGATGAGGAGGAAGAAGATGACTTTCTTATGGTTGAAAATGATGTTGCAAGAGTGAATTTAGCAATGCAAGGTGTTGCTACAATATTAACAGAAGCTTGGACAACAAAGAGAAGACACTTTAGATGTTTTTCATCTTGTGTAGAAATGTTTTTAGAAGACAAATATGTAGGAGAGTGGCTAAGAATTGGTCAATACCTCAGTACATTAACAAAGAGAGATGAATGGTTAGATGCGGAGTTCAAGAAGATCAAGAGAAAAGCCTATGGGCTTTTCTTAAAAGATGGATACTTATGGAAACATGCTAAAAAGAAACAGGGTATGCCATTGTGAGTTTTGAGTGATAGAGCTTCACAAGTAGATGTTATACAAGAATTTCATGAAAGCTTGTGGGCTAGCCATAGAGGTGTTTAGGGTACTTTTACAAAGATCAAAGAAAGATATTGGTGACAGGGTATGCATAAGGATGTTGCTCACTTTGTGGAAACATGTACGACATGTCAAATGTATTCATCTGTGAGACAGCGGGATGGATTGCAGCCCACATATCCATTGTCTCTTCATTTTAAGTGGGTGGTGGATTTAGTCACGATTCCTACAGGTCTTTGGCAAATGAGATATCTTGTGCTTGCCGGTGAAGACTTGACTATCAAGTGGAAAGGAGAGCTCTACGGACTAAGACAGCAAACGCCATGCATACTTTTCTCTTAGAAGAGATCTTTTGTTAGTATGGTTGTGTAGGAAACATATCTACAGATAGGGGTGAGATGGATGCAGATGAAGCTCATGATTTCTTTGCATGGTTGGGGATAAAGATTGCTTTAACTTTAGCCTATAACCCTGAAGGAAATGGAAAAAGTGAAAGAGGTCATTCACCTATTGTGAAGGCATTGGTAAAAACATGTGGAGAGAAGGTAAAAGAGTGGCCACGATTGCTTCCTTATGCTTTGTGGCCTGATAGAACAACTCATAGTGCTGTTACAGGATATATGCATGTAGAATCGATGTATGGACAAAAACCTATCATGCCAATAGAAGAGACGAAAATCACATGGAGTGTGCCACCTTGGGAGGAGGAGTTGAATCAAGAAGAGTTATTGGCCTTACGTATTAGACAATTGGAAAGAAAGTCAAAAGACATAGAGGCAGCAATTGCAAAGTTAAGGGCAACAAGAATACAGAACAAGAAACAGTTCGACAAAAGACATAGACTAGGACCAAGAACCATACAAGATGGGGATTGGATATTGGTTTATGATAGCAGTTTAGAAAACCACCATAGTGCCATGTGTAAAGTTTCCAAAAGATGGTTTGGACTCTATGTTGTAAGATAGGCATTTGATATTGTTGATTATGCATTAAATGAGCTAGATGGGACAGCCATAAAACTTGTGGTAGAAGGGAAAAGAATCAAATTATTTAAGAGACGGGAATCTAATGCCTATGAGTTTCCTGAATTGGAAGAAAATTGTGGCCATGATACAAGGGCTAGCCAGGAAGATATGGAAGATGAAGAAGAAAATGATATGGTTGTAGAGGATGAGGAGGACTCAGAATCTGGTGACAACTAGGATTTTGGCACATATCGGAGGATGTACAAGTTCAGAGGGGATGAATGTCATGCCACTACACGCGCACAATGTGAAAACCTCTAGAGTGCATCATCATTCGACTTCTTTATTAATGTAGAGATTCAATGTGATCGGAGTCATTAATGTTAGTGTGAGTGGCATGAATAGTCTAAAAATACTAGATTTTTGGACAATTTTAGCTTATTTTAGATATGTTGAATATTATTTATTATAAAAAATCCAAAAAAGATAGAAAAACGTCTAGATTAGGATGGCACGAAAAAAACAAGTTACTTTTTTAGCCAGTTATGAGATTTTTCACAAAAAAGACAGATTGAGAAAGGTGTGCACGTCGCGATCGCTGTTGATAGGCTGAAAACTGTAGTTTGAACTAGAAGAGGAAGAAAAAGTGATCTGGGAAATCTGTGACCAGGTGTTCTGCTGTTTTACCCCCCACCACAAGATATAGACCTTATACCTACGTTTAAAGTGACGAAAATACAAACAACAAAATTTTCCCCCGTCGTCGCAAAAAGCGTCGTTATTAACGACGCCATAGAAACGTCGCTATAGCGCAGATAACGATGCCAATAGCGATGCTGATAGCGACGTTTTGCGACGCGCATAGCGACGGAAATAGTGATGCAAGTAGTAAAATTTGCAACGCTAATAGCGATGGTAACAGGGAAAAAAAAAATTGTGATAGGGCAGCAAGCTGCCCTGCCACATAGAGCACTGTGTGCTGTATGAGAGCCATACAAAATAGTTTCTGCACTACTCTATACAAAGCGCTTGCAAACAAAAAGAATGTATACTAAAATCATAAAACTCATACATGAAATAAATACATGATCGCATAAAAAGCGATTGGTACAATCATGACATGATATCACTAATACATAAAAAATGTCTACATAGATCAGGCGACTAAAAAATAAAGGTGTGTGAGCTCCAAGGATCCAAGGGCGAGCTACAAATCCTCGTCCCCTAAAAGCTCGTCCCGTCGCAAAGGAGCATCGAACGGACTTTGTAGAAAAAGAAACAACACATCAATCCACCATACAATAATGAATTCAAATATCTCATGGTAACTACGGACAAGAAAGATAAGTGACTTATAAGGCTGTCGCGTCTATACAATCGGTCGATCAATGTATTGAAACCGTGCCTCTCTGCATATCGAGTCTCAAGGCTTATGAGATCGCGATTTGTAATGGAGTGCTGCAAAGAAAACAAAATGCTAACTGTTAGAAACATGATTGTCAGTACAAAGAATATTTCAAAAAAACAAACAAGCAAAACAAAAGAAAAACTTACAAAGTCCTCGAAATATGTCTTGTGGCCGCCATTCCCAAGATGATGGACCACTCCGACCTCGAGTCGTGCCCTCGCCGCGTCGCACTGTTGACTCCAACGTCCTGGAGAATCTGTAGCCTCCTCCCTCAGTCGACACCAGTCATCTGCATCTAACCACTCGAGCTTTGCAGCCCCACTCTTGATTTCCTTGCATGCGTCGGATCGTTTGTGTGACATGTATGCATGCATACAATCCATCATCCAGCCCGTAGAGAATTTATCTACTGTGGCTGGCACCGGAAACTCCTCGTGCAAGGATGCTACTATGTAGTCCTTGCTCCCCTCTGGTATCTTCTTTCAATGATCCAGGACGTTGTGCCAAAAAACTTGTTGGCACAACTCTCTCATGCGAGCCATCACCCTCCTCCCCTCATCATTCATGATGATGGCTCCTGACCTACTATCAACTAGATATCCATAACCCCTAGGAGTTTGCCTAAGATGGGTCCTCTCCCGTCTGCGTCCACGCTCATGGGCATATCCATGAGACCCCTCTACATCCGGTGTACCGATGGGAGTAATCTCTCTCGGAGTGGCACCTAAAGGGGTGGCAGCCAAAGGGATACCACCTGCTGACGGCTGCGCAAAAGTCGAAGTAACTGGAGTAGACATCCCCACAGGTGTGACAAATCCTGGAGGTGATGCAGCTCCAGCTGAACGACGAGACGGAGACACCACATCCGTGTCTCCACAGCAGCATCCCCCTGATCCTGATGCACTCTCTCCCTCTGTCCCAAGTCGTGAGTGTCGAGATCGTCTGCTCGAAGCTGAAGCATCCGATTGCATTGAAGCAGATTTAGCAGAGCGCCCTGACGAAGAACGAGACAGCTCGTGGTCTGCTATCTTTCTGAATCTCGCGAGCTGGTCTTGAGATATGCGTGCGAAGATGTCCTACAACTCCTCATCACTCATTCCTCGACTCATCCTGAAAATGACACCTGCACAGATAAAAAATAATGTTAGAATATTCAATTTAAAACATACAAAGCACAGTAATATAAATCATTTTAAAAAAAACTCTCTTAAAATACATATCTTATGTATCTTTATAAGAGATTGGTCAACGAATTGAGTAAGTGGATGCTCCAAGTATGAAGTATCCTATGGTCCCATGTTAATCTCCTGACACAACTTCGCATACACTAGAAGGTCGATAGACATGTCACCACAAAAGAATGAGTCCGCCTCGTTCTCAAAAAATTCTTGGACTCCTGTATTTCCATCATTGATAGTCGATGATGGCTCCAAGCTTTCGACAGCCTCCACCCCTTGCAATATCCACCCCTCTATTTGCATATTATCTTCAGCTATGCTCGGAAGATCGCTTTGATCATATACTCTCGCACTTCGGGGAGTTGAAGGTATAACATACCACCATCGAGGTTGTCGAGGGTTTGGATAGAACATTACCTATTCACAAACATGTACAAGAGAGTTCAAACCATTGACATAAACCATGTCGTAATACAATTAGCAAGCAAATGACTCCATGCACCTGTTCACAATGGGCCGGCAACACAAAGGTGTCGCGCAAATATGTCCATTTTTTTTCGAAATCTATTTCGAGAAATCTATTTCGTCAAACTGTTGCTCCAGCTCCTCCAGGTACCACTTTGAACCACTGCACATCGAATAGTATCATGAAGAAGCTACGATAATCCACTATAGTAATACTTTGCAAGTTTCCAAAATACTCCATCTCATCCACAACTGTGTTTGGATCCGTTGCTCATCGTCGGCTCTCTTGCTCGAACCTTGCCATGATACCACAGTCCATTGTGGAGCGCATTTTATCAATACGCTCCACGTGAAAATGCCATCCGCGCAACCCAGTGCACTATATATTTTGTACTGTACATTGAAACACTCAAATTAGATGTCGCATATAAAATTTAGATACGATAGATTCTAAACCCCTCATCACCTTTGGACTACATCCCATCGAGAATTCCCACTCCTCCATTGAGACCTCTGTCCCTTCGCGAGATGCTACGGTCAAGGCTCCATGCAACCATCGCGTTGACATAAACCATGGCATCTCCTCCATGCCTTCGGGATATCAAATCAATCAATGGCACGTACTACGTCGGAATTAAGCTCGTGCTTCCTCTCGATCTTGCCTTACAATCTGGTACTTGGCGAGCTACGTCTCCATGGAGGCATGGTGCAATATACAAAAGCGATTCACCTTCTCTTCCATTGAGGCATCCATTCTTTTTTCTACCCCATTTTCAACCACCACATCTCCAGTTAGTCTATCATCGTCCTTCAGCATCCATAGCATTTCATTGTCTGGTTCCACCGTTAGTAGCCATTGTGAAATATGCACTAACGCCTCTGACACCAACCAACCTTCGGCCATGCTACCTTCTGGCGGAGCTCGTTGGCTCACAAAGCATTTTAGGGTTTTCATGAAGTGCTCTAGGAAGAACATCCATCGCATATGGACAAGTTCGGCAATCTTCATTCGTCCACAAGATGCACAAGAAGGTGGATTTGTATCGTGAGCATGCTAGTGGGCAGGTATTTCTCAAAGAGACAGACAGTCTCCACTGCTCCCCGCCTCATGGATTCAATAGAGGATGTCTTAATCTCTTTCTGTGAGATCCATTGCACCAAAGTCGACAACTTGTAAATGGCCCTGCGAATTTCTGGAGTAAGGCATCCTGCAATCGCGATCGGTAGCCACAAATGAGAAAGCATTATGAATAATGGCCATTTTCCAAATTGCAAAATGTCCACGCTAATTAAAATCCATTCGTAGCACAAACCTGACATATCTTATGCCAATCATGAGATTTTAGCCCCAACAATTGGTCGTCTTTAGAAAATGTGGACCTGAGAGAACGCATCATACCCGTCGGAGTGCAGGTAGACTTGATTATTTGCTTCACAATGCGCTCTTCTTTAGTGGACAAAACCCAAGGAGCGCGAGGAAGCTACACACGACCATCAGCACTCGACTGTGGCCAAAGCGCCTCCATCTTACCTACCTCCTTCAAATCCATTCGTGCCCCTATAGTGTCTTCCTTTCCTGTGACATGTAAGTGGGTCGAATATGGTAACTCGTAGAAAACTAAGAACCGTCGCATTCCAGTTGGATGTGATTCCGCATGGACCATTTTCAGCTCGTACCAGCTTGCGGCGTTCATACGCGTTGGAGGTCGTCCAAGGAAACCTTCCCTGAGTTCATGATCCTCTGACAAGAAAGCGGCGTGTCCTTGATATACCATCTTGTTCATGGTTCGTGACCTTTGGGAGTCTAACTGTGGCCCGCACAATGGACATGCATGATAACCTGAGGTAACCAGATCTGTTTCAACACCATGACCTAGTGAATACTTGATTGAATGACATAAAATATAGATATTACCAGTGAGAATGGATGCCTGCTCACCTGAGCACTCTCCCAATCCCGAAAAGTCATGCATCGTCCACATGAGAATGGCTCGAATATTGGCTGACTGTCGACCATCGCGCCTACTTATATCTTGCAAAGTGACCCCCTTCTCCCACAAAATCTTAAGCTCATCGACTAATGGACGAAGATACACGTCCATATTTTTTACTTTGTAACCGCCTGGGATGAGAAAGCTAAGGATGAGATGTCATTTCTTCGTAGAAAGCCATGGAGGGATGTTGTAGTTGACAAGGACTATAGACAACACACTATAAGAAGTTGAGCGCAGACTGAATGGGTTCATGCCATCCATTGTGAGACTGACCCGAAGATTCCTTGACTCTCGCGCAAAGCCTGGGAATGTAGAGTCAATGTGGCTCCATGCCCGCGAGTCCGTTGATATTCGTTGAACTCCATCCGTGGACCTATTCTGCACATGCCACATTGTCAAGCTCGCCATGTCGGACGTACGAAACATGCGGTTTATACGGGGGATGAGCGGAAAGTGTCTGAGAACTTTTTGAGGGCCGGTTTGCTCTTGCAAGTCCTATCGATACCTGTAAGTACCACACTTTGGACATGTCTCCATAGTCTCGTATTCTCCTCGAAATAGTATGCAATTGTTGATATATGCATGGATGTTATTATAGTCCATGCCAAGCTCCCGTAAAACATGTCGTGCATCATCACGAGACTCAGGCATTGTATTTGCAAGTGATAATATATGATATTTCAATAACCTGAAAAAAATCATAAAACACCTTGAAAAAGCACAAATGTTTGTAATAATAGTGTCAAAAAGAAAAATCAATGAAGCCTATGTGTAAGGTACCTGAATAACTCGGTCACACTCGTATCACTCCACCCGTATTTTGCTTGCACACTTAAGAGTGCAAGCAGTGTCTTCAACCGAGATATTCGGCACCCATCATATAATGGTATGGATTCTTCTTCTCTAAACGGATTAGAAGTCTCGACATCCATGGGTATCAATGCATCGATCATTGCCTCCATCTCAGGCTCCAAGATTGTAGGTAGGTCTGGAAGGTTCTCTGTCTCCTCTAGCATTGACGGTATAGATTAGCCTTGCGAGTGGTGGATTGGCTCCTGCACTCCATCCATTGCACGCCCACGAACTCTTCTGATTGGCCGCAAAAAGACCCAATCTTATTGTATATGGTTTTCAATTAGCTTGCGAGTACAATGCATGATTGATATTAACTTCAAATTACCATTTGCTAAAAATCCGCAATCGCCTTATCAATGATCTCAGATTGAAACTCGCCAAATCGTTGTACGTGTTCTATAGTCAATCGGCGTTTTCGTCTAATTGCCAACTTGCATTGAGAGCAAGGACATGGGACACACTAATTAAGATACGCCTTGCGATCTTGAACAACAAGACCTCCTTCATTTTCCATCTTATCTACATTACAACAAACAATTTAATGACTTGTAATACAATTTGGGAAAATGAGGCTCAAATGGATAGCTCCTCCATGTATGTCAAGTTGCAAGTTGACCATAAGCTCTTGCTTGAGAGGTTTTAGCCTCTGCAAGAGATTGAGAAGCAAATTTTGTAAAACATTGAGGTTGATATTGATGCATCCATGGTGTTGAAATCTAAACTTCAAGATATAAGAAATGCTTTACTGATTGATGTAAAGAATGCATGGGACATAGTAGTTGAGAGATTTATTGATGTTATATCTCAGCCATATACCATGCTCAAGGATTTGTTTGTCTCGGTAGATATTCATTATTGTTAAAAAAAAAAGCATTGGTTCATAAGGTTCATGAGTTGAAGACTAAATGTTTGGACTTGACTAAAAGATTGGATAATGCCTTAGATGCTAAAAGGAAAAGTGATGAATATGTTACTTCATCATTGCAACAAAAAGATTGGTGACAAGGATGCTATGATTAATGAAGTTCTTCACGAGGTGAATATAGAGTTGAAGGGGACGGAACACGATTCTTCTTTGGGATTTAGTGGTGATCGGTCAATTATTGAGGTGTCTTCTTGTATGGCCATTATACCTTATATACCTAGCCACGGTCTCTAGGTTATGTACTTTGAGTATCTTAGAGGGGCTCTACTAGGATTACTTATACAACTGCACTAGAGGGCTTTGAGTATAAGTAATCTTAGTCAACAAATTTTATGAGCATCATTGAGGATCTCTTAGTCTAATAATAAATCAATCTCAACAAAAACCATCTTAGTAATGTGGTTTTTTTGTCCTAGGTCTATCTATAAAAATTAATGCCATCTATGAAATTTATCAACTATAGTTATAAAATTTGTTAAGGGATTCTTCTTCTATAGCAATACTTTTGGGTTCATTTTGATTAAGTACCATAATGACCATTAGCTAGGGTATCATTTTCTTTTAGTCCTTCTGTTGACTAGTTGGCATGATTACTACTTTGTTATGCCTATAAAGTTAATACAAAAACAAGGAATTATGCATATCACAATTAGATCCCCTACTTCGACATTATGAAGGATATGACCAATTTTAAGCCATCTTAAAGAGTCACCAATGTACGTGGCCCATGGCAAAGCACATTGCATACCATTATCGATAAGTCTATTATCGTGTATCTTAAATCTCCTAATTAGACTTTATAAAGTGTATGACCAATTTTTAGCCCTCTTAAGGAGTCGATGTAATGGTACGCATAAAAAAAGCAAAGTGCATACCATTACCATAATCATGGATATATTATTGTTCCAATATATACACACACAAGTGGATTACATCTTGAGTAGACAAAAGCTATCCACTTGAGTAGACATACATCTCCATAAAGCTATCCATTTGAGTATACATCTCTTTCTCTTTCTCTCCCTCCCTCTCCCTCTCCCTCTCTTTCTCTCTCATTTCCTCTCCCTCTCACAATATATCCTAACACTCTCCAAAAGCAAAAGGGAGAGGGAGAGAGAGAATGCACTCTCCCTCCCTCTCCCTCTCCCTCTCTTTCTCTTTCTCTTCCTCTCTCATTTCCTCCCCCTCCCTCTCCCTCTCCCTCGCTCTCTTTCTCTTTCTCCCTCTCTCTCTCTCTTTCTCTTCCTCCCTCTCCCTTTCCCTCTCTTTCTCTCTCATTTCCTCTTCCTCTCACAATATATCCTAACACTCTCCAAAAGCAAAAGGGAGAGAGAGAGAGAGAATGCACACTCCCTCCCTCTCTCTCTCCCTCTCCCTCTCTTTCTCTTTCTCTTTCTCTTTCTCTCCCTCTCTCTCCCTCTCCCTCGCTTTCTCTCTCATTTCCTCTCCTAAACAAGCAAAAGAGAAAGTGATTTAAACCTTAAACAAGCAAAAGAAGGAGAGAGGGAGACTCACCGATGAGATATGGCGAGTGTGGGGCAGCTCCTCTTTGCGATGAAGGATCCTCCTCTCCTTCGCGAACAATGGCGGCGGTGGCGGCGGCAAGTCTTCTTCCTCTCCTTCTCTCACGACGGTCGCTCTCTCCCTCACTCTTGCTCTCAAAACACAAAACACGAAAACACGAAATAAATCCGCACTCTGTTTCGACCCGTTTTTTTTCCTTGTGGACCGTCGCTATTTGCGTTGATATTTGCAAAAGCGACGCAAATACCGATGCGAATACCGACGCCAATAGCAACGCAAATACCCGTCGTCGCTAATCGCCGTCGCTATAAGCTCAACTCCTTGTAGTGCCCCTTCTGGAGACAACAGAGCCATTAGATTTGGGTTCCAAGCAGTAGAGAAGAAGCTGTAATTTTTTTATGCACGTTTTGTTCTACAAAGAGGCTCCAAGAGATCTAATGCTTGGAGATTACTTCTGAGTAGTGCACGGATTCCAAGTTCTTTCAATACATATTGATTCAATTCATTGTGCTTTGTCTTTATCGTGTTTACCTCTTGTCTATTCTCTTTCATCTCCTATCTCTACTTCCTTCAACCTCTGATTCCCAGTGGATACAACCTTTCAAAAAAGACCCCTTTGACATTGTATGGACTTTGAAGAATTTCAGACAAATGGATTATCAATAAACTTATAGAAAAAATCCTATTTTTTGTATAGAAGTGAGAATCTTTTCGTTATCTTCATGACATACATCATCAAGAGCCTTTAAAAAAAATAAAAGTCAATATCTTCATGAAGCCATTTATTTTTTATTCAAGAAGATAATTATAATTATTATTTTAACAAATAAATTCTTCAAAGCATACCTTGAACTTATTTACTTTTTGATTTGTAGAAGTTGATTGTAACAAACATTGCTGCATCTTTATAGTCATCTGAAATGTATTTTGTCTTATTATGCATATCAAATATATTTTACTATAAATATTAAAAATGAGATACTTACTTTGTGTGGTCACTTGCCTTTTTTGGACTCATAATCTTTATATTTACTCCAATCTTTGAGGTTGCACAAACCTAAGATATAGAATAATATTATGTATAAAAATTTTAAATTAAACAAAAGTAATATATTACTATAAAAAATATACATAAAATAAAAAATAAACTTACATTTAAAAAATGTGCGTTTGTCTTATGAAGATAATCCGGAGACACCTTACAATTTTTTCTAACCTTCAAAATATACCGGATCATCATCTTAAGCATATTAACTATTTTGCTTGATAATGTCAATTTAACACTGTTATTATCATCATTTATATTTTTTCCTGATTTTACCGTTGCTTTCATTACGTGATCTTGTATTTATTTTATGTATCAGTCTTACGGATTCAAGTACACTTTGCCTTCATTTTGATGAGCATTGTACACTTTACTGTAACTCTTTCGTATGGCCCAAATAAAAGTGGGTGGCTTACTGGATACTTCAACTATCTTGCGTGTAATAGTGGGTAGGCTAGAGACATGAAATCTTTCTCTTCTTCTATGTTTTTTCACAAGTGCAGTAACAGCTTCTTTGATATGTCTCCACTTGTTTTCAAACCTTTCTCTGTAGTCTAATCTTCTAGCAAATCATCAAACTTCTCTTGAAGCTCAAGATCAGCTGCCTGTAGAAACAATTCAATTTTTTGACTTGCAAGAGCTTGCTATTTTGTAAGATCCAACTACTCAAATTGGCTTTCAAATTCTTTGAACAATTCTGTAGCCACAAGACCCTTATTGGGTTGTAAAACTCACTCTTGAAAAGTCTTGCTCGTAATCAAACTGGTATCTTCAATGTAAAATTCTTCCTTGAGTGTCTTCTTGAAAGCTACCCAATCAACGTCCTACATGTATAATTGAGTAATTCATGCTTTTAGTTCATGTATAGTAACACATACAAAATACCGTTTCCACGCAAGTTGAGTCACCCCAAAGATTTCCATCTTTTGAGCATAGGTATGTACATATGCAAATATATTTCTACCATTGAATAACTTTATCTCATGCTCAACTGCTTGCAAAGCATTCATCACAACACTTTCTGTATGAGA
Organism: Lygodium microphyllum; assembly: GCF_053477565.2. Classification (NCBI taxonomy): domain Eukaryota; kingdom Viridiplantae; phylum Streptophyta; class Polypodiopsida; order Schizaeales; family Lygodiaceae; genus Lygodium; species Lygodium microphyllum. The sequence goes on along the minus strand of NC_141140.1, from coordinate 39,404,012 downwards.
AAAAGCCTGCATTACCTGTTGTTATTGTTGTACCTGCATAAGCATATTCATATTCTATATCAACTGTTGCAAAACATCACTGGAGATTGTGTTCGAAGGTTCTCCCATCTTGTCTTTCCTTTTTATGACAACCTTTCATGTTGGGTTCACCAATCTTGGAGGGGTTTTTTTCGAAATGCCGTATCCATCGGGGATCAAAGGTAGAAGGAAGTAAAGATAAGATATGGAAGAAAAGAAAAAGAATAGACAATAGGTAAACACGACAAAGATAAAGCACATTGAATTGAATCAATATGTATTTATAGAACATGAAATCCTTTGTTTGGCACTACTCAGAAGCAATCTCCAAGCATTAGATCTCCTAGAGCTCCTTCGTAGACCAAAAATGTGGATCAAATTAACAGATCCTTCTATGCTACTCGGAACCCAAATCTGATGGCTACGTTGGCTTTGGGGGTTAAAACTGCAGGACACCTGATCCAGAATCTTCTAGTTCACTCCTCCTTCTTCTTCTAGTTCAAAGTGCAATTTTTAGCCTATCAACAGCAATCGTAATGTGCACAATTTTGCCAATCTTTCTTTTTTATGAAAAATCCCATAACTGGCTGATAAAGCAACTTGCTTTTTACATGCCATCCTAATCTAGAAGCTTTTCTAACTTTTTCAGATTTTTATAATAAGTAATATAAAAATTAGGCTAAAATTATCCAAAAATATAGTATTTTTGGACATTCATGCCACTCACACTAGTACTAATGACTCATATCACATTGAATCTCTTGATCAATAAGAAAGTCGAATGATGATGCACTCCAGAGTTTTTAACACCATGTTCGGGTAGTGGCATGACAACGCTAGAGCACTTACGCTTATCCCTAGTTGTGCACTTGCCACATAAATTTAGGATCAATCCAAAGTCAATGAGATCAAATAAAATTACAACTCTCAATACCCATTTTAGAAGGAATTGTATATGCATTGAGTTGACAGTGCCTGTAAGGATTGTCAAATCATGAGCAATGTAGAGTAGCAATGTATCACCAAAACAATTCAATTGAATCCAACTCATGACAACAACGTCTCTCTTCTATCCATCATTCTCTCATGTAACCTGGCCTATACCTAGAATTAGAGCATCATCCCCTCTTGTATAAAACCTACTCGAGAAGGAGTTGCACATAGCTAACCACCTTGAGGATCCCAACCTCTTGATCAACATTGTTACTTATTATTGTGTATTAGCAGCTTAAACATTCAATTTGGATCCTCTTGCTAAGTTAGGTGGGACCTCTTAAGAGATGCTCCATATCAATTTTACTTCAATTCTCTCAAAGCTAAGCATCAAAGAGAGACTATCACATTTATTTAGGACGAAAATAGATGCACCTTTACTGATGACTAGGATATGCTAATGTTTTCCACAAGCATTTCTCAATGCTAACCGAAGTTGAGCCTAGAACAATCAACAACACTCTTGGGCTCAAATTCAGCTAGCAGTAAGAGATGCTTGTGGAAAACATTAGGATATCCTAGTCATTAGTAAATGTGCATCTATTTTCATCCTAAATAAATGTGATAGTCTTGGATTTTTACTCTAGGAACAATCAACAACACTCTTGGGTTCAACTTCGGCTAGCACTATCACATTTATTTAGGATGAAAATAGATGCACCTTTACTGATGACTAGGATATGCTAATGTTTTCCACAAGCATCTCTCAGTGCTAGTAAGTTGAGCCCAAGAGTGTTGTTGATTGTTCCTAGTGTGTTGCTAAAATCTTGGATGTGGAAATGGAGAGAGTCCTTGGCACCTTGATGAACTTAGCTTGCTCTTGGATAAATCATTCATTAAGGGGAGGTATTATTTGTGCTCAAGTATATGAAGAGGGGAAGTCCCTTAGCATTTATGGGTTTTAGGTAGAGCTCTGTCTTGCTTTGCAACTTTCAAGATACATGCTTCAAATATCTGACTATCTCAAGTTATTGGACCATGAGTACCTCAAACCTTTTGGTTCTAAGAATTGTGTATACGTATGTATGAATACAAGAGTAGATGTAATGTTGAGTAATGTGTGTGTGCAGAGGGATGTGTGTGAGTCATGTGTATGAGTATGTAAAGAAGGATCAAGGATATGTAGTATGTGACATGTGTATATGTATGTACGATGTGTATGAGTACTATGTACATGTGGCGAATGTTTATATATATATCCCATAACTTATAAATATTGTGACGAATTTAATATATTTCTTTCAATATTTGTTTCACATGAATGGAAAAAGAGCCTTCAAAATCTTGGTACACCTTAGAAATGTTGCCGAATAAAAAATTTTGGAGTTATAACTCAACCTACTCAAGTTTTGAAAAAAATCTGAAAAAATAAAAGTATAGCCATTTGATGACATATAGCCACTAAAATCAACCATGATGCTTACTACTACCCATAAGACCAATTTCAGCCACAAGCTTGCTGTCTACACTCCCATTTATCCCATTTTCAACATCAGCCTGCTTCAAATCAACATTACATGCATCATCATATTCTCTCTGAAGTTGTTTCTCTATGTCTTTGTCAACCTGCATCAATGCTTGTAAAAATTCACAACCAATTTGTCTTTTTCGTTTTAGCATATCAATGATTACATTATGAAATTCACATTTTGCAATTCCAAGAACTTCGCCAAGTGTGAATTCTAGTCTACTGCCAAGTATGCAATCTTCCAAGGCCTTTTTAAGATTTGTGGTAGTCTCAAGATCCGATTGTAACCTATAACTGGGCTGCTTGCCCCTTTTCTTCCCTTCTTGTTTGTTCTCTTGAGATGCATCCTCCATAACATGCTTAGATATAGATTTTTTAGCCTCTTTCTACTGCTCCAATTTACTTTGTGTTATGCATTTAGATGGGCCTGAAGAGGAAGGATTAGCAGTGTCCTCATCTCTTATTCTCTTTTCTTCCATAAGATCAGCTTCTTGATTATGAACCTCAACCAAATAAGCATAGGATTAAAATGTATCCACTAGTGCACTCCATCCTGTTCTCCCTCATATACTCTAACTTACATCAGTGAATTCAGATTTTTTTGTTTTTCCTTTTTCCATGCAATCTAACGCTTGCATCCAAGCGCGAGATTTTTCTTCAACCATGCCTTCTTTATGAGCTTCATCAATCCTTTCAATTCTCAACCCATTTGTGGCTGCATCTATGACAACAAATGATGTCCTTGCAGCCATATCTTCCAACCTCTTCTGCATGCCACAATTTCCAAAATTTATTTTCGTTGCATGTATTCTTCTATCTTTCCAAAAGACTAACATTTTTACTTCCACTTCACGATAGGCTGTACAGTCTCGCTTTTCATGCTGTAAACCGTCACACCAAATGCATCTCCTATTGTATCCTTCTTTGTACGGTCTTTGGGATATTGCACGAGCCTTCTCTTTTACCTTCACATCCAACTTTTCAACCTTTTCATAGATTTCTGTCAAATTTAACCTCAAATCAGGCATGCCCTTGATTAATTCATCCACACCATCACCTTTAAGAGCTGCAAAAATAGGTATAGCTGTGACTGTTTTGCCATAGCTATAGGTACCTTGGCTACAATTTTTGCCCTCTTCTGAGCAGTAACAGGTTTTGTGCCTCTACCCCATCTTGATTTCATCCACTCTCTCTTTAGCAACACATACACTGCATCAGTTACATTAGCCCAATTTGATTTCAGTCTCGTTTTAGAAGAGGCATCTTCTAAACGATCAGTCATCTGAATCTCCTGTAAGACAGGATATGTAGCCTTCAAAAAAAAATCAATTTTCTAATTCTCCAATGATTGTCGCTTATCAGCATCCAACTGCACATATCGACTTTCAAATTCATGGGGCAAAGGTATGCAGCCAACCCTTTATTAGGATTTTCAATCCAATTTATAAATGTCTTTTTAGTTACCAATCTTGCATCTTCCAAAAAAAACTCTTATATTAAAGCTTTCTTAAAAGCTGCCCAATCAGCATATCTTCTATGTAACTCATCAATTCGATCATGCAATGCATGCATGGCCAAATGGGAGAAATATGGACTTCATGCATAATGCAGTACCTCATGAAACAACATCTTCTCTTCATGCAACTGGATGAAGGTCGAAACATTTTGACCCTTAAACTGCTTCAAGTCTTGTCCTAGTGACTACAATGCATTCAGAGCTAAGGAATCAATTCTTTCTACTTCTTGTTGAGTATGCATTTGGTGTTGCAAGAACAACTGTTGCTATTGTTGTTGTTGCAACAAAGCAATCATCTATTGTAAAGCATCACCACCACTTGAACTTGTAGAATCCCCCATCTTTGTACAGCTACTAGCTATCAACTTTCATGTCGAGTTCACCACTATTGGAGCGTTTGGGGTCGAAAATCTACCACGGGGGTAAGAGATAGTGGGGTGAAGAGAGATTCAGGGAGAGGAGCACACAAAAGAGAAGGGATTTAAAAAAATAGAAGATGCAGAAGAATACTCATAGAGGTGAAGCCTGACAATTTATTTCTGTATCTTGAGAAGATAAATCTTTTGTAGATAAAAAATGTGCATAAAATAATTTCTTCCTCTTTGCTGCTTAGATCACCAATCTGATGCTTCCATTGGCTCCAAAAGGGGGGTAAAATACCAAGACACTTGATAAGAATACTCCCAGATCACTCCTTCTTCTCCTAGTTCTGAGTGTTGTTTGTGTTGCCTATAAACTAATAATATCTAAAATATCTAAAATATAAAAAATAGACTAAACTTGTCCAAAAATCTAGTATTTTTTAAACCATCCACACTATGGACACTACCACTAATGACTAATATAGCATTGACTCTTGAGATCTAAGAAGGACAAATGAGGATGCAGTATAGAGTTTTTCACACTGTGTTCGTGTACCAGCACGACGTGTATTTGGATGGTAGGGCTTTACATTGTTAAATAACTTCATATGATTTTTTGTCTCTCGCCTTGGTATAGCCTTTATATGTTCTATTGTCTGATTCAAACCATACAAACTAGATTCTAAAAGTAACAAAAAAACTTTACATCTCTTGTAATCAAGTTGTGACCAAAGGCTTCAATGTAAGATGCCCAAATGCTTTGTCCAATCATCTTGCATATTTTCTTGAAAAAACCCAATTTTCCTTGATTAAAACTAAGTAGCAAGAGTTGCTAGACTATGCTCTTATGGCTTTATTCCCAAAGGTCAATAATTCATCAAAACTTAAGCTTACCCATTATGAGCTAGCAATGATGAGAAAATAAGATGAAAGGACCTTAATATGGCTACTTTCCATCATGTTTTTTGCTAAACATAGTGTTATAAGATCCGAGATACACACTTGACTTTCTTATATATTATGCTGGAACAAAGAGAGAACAGATGAGAGAAAAGAAAGATGTAGAGAGAGAGAGAGAGAGAGAGAGAGAGAGAGAGAGAGAGATAGAGAGATAGAGAGATTGACAACACATTAGGAACTAGAAGATGGGCTAGTCCCCCCCCTTGTGGAGTTATATTATTGACAAGGAGCAAGCTCCTCTATTACACATAAACTAATTCTTAACTTGTACATCTTGGGAATTACAAGATCACGGTTTATTTCACGGTATACAACCGGCTAACACTTGCACAACTTGGAAGTTGGCACCTTTTGATCCTTCTTGAGTCTCTCCCTCTCTCCTAAACAATATGTGTAGGGATCTCCTCTTCAAGCTTGATTTCAGCAAAGCTTCTATAGCACTTGCACCTTCTCTCCCACACAATATGTGTAGGGATCTTATCTTGGAGCTTGATTTCAGCAGAGCTTTCGCAGTACTTGCACCTTCTCTTCTCCTCTTGGATGCATGCAAAGTGATGCTTCCTTCACCTCTCCCACACCCAAGAAGAGCCTCCTCTTTTATAGGCTTCAAGAGCTTCTCTTCTTGGAGAGAGACTTGAGTGCCAATATTGGAAAGGTTAATCTTCATGCACTATGTGACTATTCCAAGACCTACTCTGTAGCACCAATCTCAAAATATCTTTCAGTGTGTTGCTCGGATGGAAAAACGTTCAACACAAAAGTTTTAGATCTGACCGTTTTGGATAATCTCTATGGGCCGTTTTTAGAGATCGGCTAAATATCAAGAGATATTTTAAAAATGGTTTTACCATGTCTATTTTTAAAAAAAAGCTTTTTAAACTCTACTCTTAACTTATGGTCCATGCAACCACCTTGAGCTATAGATAAGGAGAGTTCATTAGATTGCCTTAGGCCTCAACCTTAAGATTGACTTCCCACAAAAGCTTGTGTCATCTTAGACCTTAGAAAGCTAAAATCACTTATCTCCTCACTTCTAGAGGATCACATCTCTTGTCTTTGTTAGTGAGAGAATTACCTCTCTTGTTTTTCTTAGTGAAAGAATTACTTTTCTTCTTGATTCATCAAGAGAGAAAATGCCTTAAACCTTGACTTGTAAGGGAGAGGATGAGCCCAAATGAATGCAATGCTCATTACACACACGTAAACGTTCCCAAGCGTCCCCGCATGCACACATAAATACATCTACACAATGCTAATGCACTTCCTCTTCTTAGAACTCAAACCATCTTCAATTATGTGTAATTCCTTGGTTCTTGTGTACACTCTTACACTTGACAGACACTTCCTTCCCCCTTCATAACTTGTGCAATGTACCAGATATCCATGTCACAATGCTCTGATCACCCCATTAAGTGATGCACTAGGAATATTGGTCTCTAAATGGTCTCATGGCCATGCTAGATCATCATCAACACCTAAAGAAAAGCGAGCCATTAGTTTATTGATATAAATTTACTAAATACAGAATAGAAAAGTGAGTCATTAGTTTATTGATATAAATTTACTAAATAGAGAATGCGTAATAAGAAATCAATTTAGTGACACATAGTGATCATTATTATTCTTCTCATCCCAACCAATGATATTCTTCTTCAAGGAATTATGGCATAGGAGGAACACTATCGTATGGCGTACTCTCTCTCTCACTAGCTCCCCATGTCCTATCCTCTCTCTCTCTCTCTCTCTCTCTCATGCTCTCTCTCTGTTTCTCTCCATCTTCCATTTAATTTATATCTTCATCTCCCTCTCCCTCCCTCCCTCACACACACACACACACACACACACTCTCTCTCTCTCTCTCTCTCTCTCTCTCTCTCTCTCTCTCTCTCTCTCTCTCTCTCTCTCTCTCTCTCTCTCTTTGTGTGCTCTCCCTCTCTTGCTCTTTGTCTAGGATGCTCTCTTCCTCTTCTTCTCCCTCTTGTTGCCCTCGCTCTCTTATGAACTAAAAGTATTAGTCACAAAGCATAATAAAAATATAACTATGAGATGTTAGGATATCAATCATCTCATTTTGTGTTCCACTCTGTCCCACTTGCCTCCCTCTCTTGCCAAGTAAAAGTATTTCATAGAGCATAATAAAAATATAACCATGAGTTATTAGGACATCCATAATCTCATTTTGTCTCTCTCTTAACAATAGCTAAACTCTAAAATTAAAAAAAGAACCCCCAAATTTACCAAAAGTAATTTTAAAAAGAGAAAAAGAATAACAAATATAGAGGTAAAGTTAAAGATTACCTCTTGATTTGAGTATGATATGTCAATATGAACTCTTGCATGTAAGAAAACCCCCCATTAAGGTAAGAAAGAGCAAGAAAAAGGGTGTGTAAAAGGAGTATAGTTGGTAAAGTCTTAGGCTAATCAATTTTAATAGTGTTATAATATGCATGGGTATCTTCTTGAATTTTTTTGGATAACCAATTATAAATATTTTAATTGCATGAAAAAGAATATCAAAATTCAAATTTTAATATTTGTCAATATATGCATTGATTATTTACTACCATATTTCACTTGCACGCACACGCACACGCACACACACACAAAACACATTTTTTTCCTAAGTGACAAGTTCTCATCATATCCCACCCATTGTTTGTGGTAATATTGGATTTTAATGTGATTAAATCATTTATGCATGTTCAAGTCCCATATGCCAAAGTAATAACTTTTATTGCTAATAATGGGAATCATTAATCTAGATAGAAGTTGAAAAATAGTCAAAGTTAGTCTTGATGATTCAATGTTCTATTTGACTAATCATGAAAGGGTTTGGAATGCCACATGTATATCAAGTCTTAATCAATACATGAATTTGATTAGAAAGTCTTCAACACCCTAAAATGTTTTAGATTCATATATTTGTGCTAAGTACGCACAAAATCAAGACATAGAAAATATGGTATGTCCTTTATGTCTTAAGAATATCAATTGAACTACCTACTTACTATGTCTACATAACGAGGTGAACAATCTTTCACTTTTTTTCGATTGATCTTGTGTAAATTTTAGCCCTAACTTTGATCATTGAAAAATTTCTTGATTAATTAATATTAACCACTAAGATAATATCTTGTGCTTAATAATCGCCAATTGAATGCCTAATAAATCTTCACATGTGTTCTGTTAAGTGAGATCTTTCTCATCAAACTGAATGATATCTTCCCTTGGTGTGCAACCATATTGTAGATTATTGAACAATAACAAGACAATGGTGTTTGTTGGCCTAACAAGCTTAGAGTGTGAGAATGCCCTTGAAATAAGGAGAGGATTAGAAGTTGACAAAGATGAAGGAACTCAAATTTGTTTAATAATTGGAAATACTGACTTTTGAGAACATAGTATCAATGCCTAGAGGTAAAACTTTTAAGCCCTCGCATATGAACTAAGTGAGATCTTTCTCATCAAACTGAATGATATCTTCCCTTGGTGTGCAACCATATTGTAGATTATTGAACAATAACAAGACAATGGTATTTGTTGGCCTAACAAGCTTAGAGTGTGAGAATGCCCTTGAAATAAGGAGAGGATTAGAAGTTGACAAAGATGAAGGAACTCAAATTTGTTTAATAATTGGAAATACTGATTTTTGAGAACATAGTATCAATGCCTAGAGGTAAAACTTTTAAGCCCTCGCATATGAACTAGGTGAGCCTCTTATATATCCCAATTGATTGATGTTTTTCGTAGTTATGTCTTCTAATTAAGATGTTTCAACAAAAATGCTATATGTCTACTTATCAATGTCATGATTATCTATTCAAAATGCCCAATTCACTACAACAAAAAGGCTCCATAGACGCGCTTATAGACGCAATATTTAAATTGTGAAAAAAAAAGTCGTGCGCGTTTATTAACGCGTCTACAAAATCGCATCTAAAAGTGCGCTTATAGTCAGAAGTAGACGCACACTTAGACGTGTCTATAGACGCACGTATAAACACGCTACCTAAATATATAATCATATTTATAAAAAAGTGGATACATTCATATTGTGCGTCTATACACGTGTGTATCTACGCGTCTAAAACCTCGTTTACTCTAAAAGTTTTTGACGAGAATAGACGCGCATTTATCCTGCAATTTAGACGCGCTGATAGACGCGCAAAACAGACGTATGAAAAAAAAACCAGAGAGCACATGCTCTCTGGTTTTTTTCCCCCCCATCAACATCAAATTGTATACTTAGGAAAAACAGAGAAAGATTATTTCGAAGATTGGATACTGAAAACAAAACAATGTATGTAGCACACAAAATTTCATATATATAGATGAAACGTTTTTACATTATGAGTTCTAGTGCTTGTGACGTCATGATCGCAAGTACTAGCTGAAAGTAATACATATCAAAAATGAAAATTACAAGCCAAGGGGAGGCATGCATGCATGGGGCTCCTCTATATGTCCTCAAAAGAGGCATCATCATCGCTACCACCACCGCTGCCTGTGCCGCTGCCATTGCCGCCACGGCTACTACTAGTCCCCCCTTCGCTATCCTCAACTGCATTAGGGTTCGCCTACACAAAGGATTAGAGTATATAAATACCATTACAAACAATAAATCATATTGATCTATACTTTTCATGTAAAAAATAAAACATACATCTTCTGGTGGTGGAATCCTCATGGCGCGATTATATTGCTCCTCCGTGATGAGTCCCTCCTCATAGAAATGCTGCCAAGTGGACGCCCGGTTATGACCTCGATGGTAGCCTACCTCTCTAGGAGTAGGCATCCTACCAACGATATGGAACTACAAAACAATTTGAACATACAACGTATTAAAACACACTACATAATGAAGTGAAACAAAATACAAAATTTAATTTTAAAAAAGAAATCAAATAATACTTACAAACTCAGCCTCCCATGACTCCCTGCCACCTGATCCATAATGCGACGATCCCATGGTTGCCATCTAGATACGTCACGCCTCTGCATACTGGCGACTTGTCATTTTCTCCGTTGCTCTCTTCTTGGCCTCTTTCCACTCCTTGTGGTGGCAATTGGGTGGTTGGCCATATCCAGGGCGCCCCTGCTCTTGTCTCCGCAATGACTCCTTGGGGCGCGTCATAAGGTGAGACCTCTTATTATGAAGCGCGTCTCTCACCTTTGACCGTCCCCAATCATCTGAGAATCGTGAATTCTCGGGATTAGGGTACCTTTTATGTACTGCCTGCATCACCTCTTGCCACAAACCAGTTTCTGTTGGTCAAATGGTTGAGCAGGGCTTGCAAGTCAGATTTAATCCTCATGGATGCTTTGTTGAGGATATGAAAAATAAAGGTCGCTTGATAGCAAAAGGAAAGAAGAAGGGCAGAATGTTTACGTTGGATGCAGACATGTCTGAATTGAGTGCAGCAATGTTTGCACATGGGACCGGTGTAGTTGCAAATATTGATATCTGGCATAAACGCATTGGTCATGTTAATGTACAGCGACTTAAATCAATGCAGGCCAAAATATTGTTGCAGGATTGCCTAAATTCAAGGTTGCAGAAATGCATAAGGTATGTAAAGCCTGTCAGTTTGGAAAATAGGCAAGGAAACCATTTCCTAGACATGTTCAAGAGAGTAAGAAGCCATTGGAATTGATCCACTCTGATGTGTGGACTACTAAAGCTGCGTCTCTTGGAGGCTGTCATTATTTTATCACTTTTATTGATGACTATAGCAGAAAAGTTTGGGTGTACTTTATGAAGAAGAAAAGTGAAGTGTTTGGGCATTTCAAAACTCTTAAAGCTATGGTTGAAAAAGAAACAGGTCTGCAAATAAAATGCCTAAGGTCAGATGGAGGGGGAGTGTACCTCTCAATTGAGTTTGCAAGGTTCTTGCAGGAGCATGGCATAAAGCAGCAATATTCATGTAGTCATACCCCACAACAAAATGGAATTGCAGAAAGGAAAAACAGGCATATTGGAGAGGTATCTCGTGCCATGCTCAACGAAAAAGACTTGCCAGATTTTTACTGGGCTGAAGCAGTTGCTACAGCAGTCTACATAATGAACAGGACTCCCACTGCAGCAATACATGGGATGACTCCATAGGAGAGGTATACTCGTAGGAAACCAAATATTTCTCATTTGAAAATTTTTGGTTGCATTGCCTATGTACATGTGCCAGATGAGTTGAGATCCAAGTTGGATCCAAAAGCTGAGAAGTGCATCTTTATTGGTTACTCTCTAGCAGAAAGGGTATAGATGCTATAACCCTTCTACTCGTAAGTTTACAGTGAGCAGAGATGTTTTTTTTAATGAGATGAGTAGCTGGTATAAACCAGTAAATGTGATTGATGATGTAGATGCACAAAATGGTAATGCTGCACAGAATTCACAGTAGCAGTCACAAAATATTAGTGGACCTGGAGCGTCATCTAGCAGTGGTTCACATTCTTCACCATGGACAGGCAGATTGAGATCAGGAGAATCTTCTCAAAGCAATACAGATAGTGGTATGCAGGTATCTCGAAAAGGAAAAGAGAATGTAGATCAGCCCATGTTTGATGTGAATGCAGGTCACTCTTTTGTGGATGGTGAATCCAGTGGCTCAAAACAGAGCATTGATGATGAGTTGGGTATTCCTTCTATTGTTACACCTGGAGTAAGGAAGACCAGGGATGTTTTGAGAGCACCTGGGAGTGAACCTATTTTGCGCAGGTCTACGAGAGCTAGGTATCCTGTGGATAGGCTGAAATATGATGGATTTACAGCCATCCACTATGCATATATGGTCAAAGTGATACAAGAACCAGAACCCACTTCTTTTGAGCAAGCCATGGGAAAATAAAAATGGGAGAAAGCCATGGATGAAGAAATGGATGCCTTGGAAGAAAATGCTACATGGGAGTTAGTACCTTTGCCTAAAGGTAAGAATGAAATTGGCTGTAAGTGGGTTTATAAGGTGAAGCACAATGCACATGGTTCTGTGAACAGATACAAGACAAGATTAGTAGTCAAGGGGTATGCACAAACATATGGCATTGACTATGAAGAAACATTGAGTCCGGTTGCAAGGATGGCAACCGTAAGAGCAGTCATTGCTATGGCTGCATCAAAGGGATGGTCTTTACATCAGATGGATGTAAAGAATGCCTTCTTGCATGGTGATTTGCAAGAAGAGGTCTATATGGAGCAGCCACCACGTTATGTGCATGATGTTCATCCTGAGTTTGTTTGCAGGTTGAAGAAAGCCTTGTATGGCTTGAAGCAAGCACCTAGAGCATGGTCTGACAAGATAGGACAGTATCTTGTCACTATTGGCTTTCAGATTTCCAAGGCAGATTTCTCACTTTATGTGAGAAAAACAGAGAAAGGTATTATGCTGCTTGTCATTTATGTTGATGATTTGATTATGACAGGTGACAGTGATGAAGATATCCTTCATGTGAAAATGCTATTGAAGCAAAAGTTTGAGATGAAGGATTTGGGAGAGCTGCGTTATTTCTTGGGCATTGAGGTGATTAGATCACCAAGTGGGATACAGCTCTTGCAGAGGCAGTATGGACTAGACATGCTGTCCAAATATGGGATGACAGGCTGTAAGCCTATTTCAGTTCCTTTGGAGCAGAATGTGAAGCTGAGCATAGATGCAGGTGAGCTTCTGGAAGACCCTACTATGTACAGACGCATAGTAGGAAGTTTGATTTGCATGACTATTACCAGGCCAGATTTGAGCTATGTTGTTGGATTGGTAAGTCAGTTTATGCAGGCTCCAAGGAAACCGCATTTGGATGCGGCTAGACGCATACTCAGGTATGTGAAGTCCACATTGCAGTATGGACTATTTTATGAGACTGGGGTTCAGATACAGTTACATGGATACACTAATGCTGATTCGGCTGGTAGTATTTCTGATAGACGATCTACTAGTGGATATGTGCTCTCTTTTGGGAGTGCTGCAGTCACTTGGAGCAGCAAGAAACAGCCTACAGTTGCCTTGTCGAGCACAGAGGCCGAGTACAGGGGTGCAACAATGGCTGCATGTGAGGTAGCTTGGTTGCATAAGCTACTTTATGATATGCATCAGTCTACAGATGGACCAGTTGTCATTTATTGTGACAACATGAGCAGTATACACTTGGCAAATAACCCAGTCTATCATGCTAGAACAAAGCACATTGAGGTGCATTATCACTATGTGCGGGAGAGGGTTTTACTAGGTCTTATTGATCTAGTTTATGTCAGCACAGAGGATCAGGTAGCTGACATATTCACGAAGGCATTGGGTGCAGAGAAGCTGCGCAAGTTCAAAGACCTACTTGGTGTGCAGAAATTGGGATTGAACTCAAGGGGGAGTGTTGAGATATCGAGCTCCACTCGTGATATGCCAGGGTGACCGTTGTGCATTTATGTCACCGACTTGTCAGTTGTGGACGCGGTTGGTACACCGCCCATGAATAATAGCTAGATGACAGCTATCCTTATCTACTCTAGTTCGTGGCTTGGTTATTATGCCACCTTAGTTAGTTGAGTTTGGTTTGAGACCCATCTATAGGGTTCTTCTATTTCTTTGTATGAGAGTTCTTTTGGCTTACACAACTAAGAAGAGGAAAATTGTTTTCAGCCTCCACCCTTGTGTGTATTCCCCCATTGTGCAAGCAAGAAAGCTACAAGTGAGACTCCTTCCTTCTCTCCCACAATCCTAACAGTACGTGCTTTGGCTGATCCATGTACCTCAGCTGATCCCTGTGTAGGCAAAGATGTAATAGGTGTCCCAGACATCACACTGAAAACCTCATCTGCAGTGGGAGGGCGACCAAGATAATTGGTCATCTCCCCCATGAATTGCACCTTGTTGAATGGGGTGCTGGAGGATCCAGGATTCCACATCTACAAAAAGAAAATCATATTACCCTGTGTAGATAAAACATATTACATACAGCGTCTATACCTACGTCTCTGTGCGCGTCTATACCTGCGTCTCTGTGGGCGTCTGTCAGCGTGTATATCCTCGCGTGTACACTGCAGAGCACACGCGCCCGCACACGCGCTCAAAGACGCGCCCTCAGAGAAACGTTTTTCGTGTCTATATCTGTGTCTACACTGGGATGTAGACGCGCTTGGTCGGATGATTTTAACAGACGATAGCCATTATTGATTTACAAAATGCAATACATAATGAAATCACAAATCCTAAATACACAGACAGAGTAGAGAGAGGAAGATAGAAAGAGAGAGAGAGAGAGAGAGAGAGAGACTCACCTTGGGTGTTTGGTGTGGCAGGTGGTAGCGCTTCTTCCTTCTCCTTCTTCCTCTTCTTGGTAAGTTACCCTCCCTTGATGCTTGCTTCCTTGCTTGCTGCTTCTTCTTGTTATCCTCTCTCTTGTTCTCTCTTTCTTCCTCTCCTTGGCTTTCCTTTTCCCTTCTTGTGTGTTTGAAATGAAAGAAGAGGTGAGTCATGAGGAGGTGAGGCATGAAAAGACTAGGTGAGGCATGAAGAGACTGCATGTCGGCTAAACTCAAGCTTCAGAACCGCGAAAAACGTAGGAAAGGAAAGGCGTAGTTTGAAAAGAAATGATTTAAGTATGATTTGAATTTTGACGTGTGCGTCTATTTCTGTGTGTATAAGCGCGTCTATTTGCGCGGATATATAGACGCAAAAATCGCGTCTATTTACACGCACGTTTAGATGCGCCTATAGACGCTGTGATAGACGCGCCCGACTTTGCGCGTCTAACATGCACGTCTATGCCTCGTTTCTGTTGTAGTGATTCCTTTTGTTGATTAATATTGCCTTTATCTTTTATTTGTGTATTGATTGAGTATTGGGGTTTCTAATTTCTTGTGGTCATATGAGTTAGCCTTGGACACTTTTCTTCTTTGCAACAAGTATCATAATGCAAGTTCTCACTTCATTGGACACTGTAGAGTAGAAGATCGAGATCTTTACTTTGATCACATTTTAGCTTGTGTTTGAGATCGAGGCATCATGATAGTGGTGGCGAGTTGTATGTTTGCTCATCATAGCCTTGCAAGCTAGCTAACATAATTTTTGGTTATTGTTAACATGCTAGTATGCATTTGTTTAATGAAAACACAACATTTTATAAAAAATTATAAGGTAATAGATTATTCATCTTCATCTTGCAAGTAATTAGCTTGTACTAATAATAACTTAAAAGTGGCATAGCCTTCATTACTCTATCTTAATAAGCTTGGCATGTGGAGTGTTCAATACTTAAGACAATACTGAATAAGATGGATTGGTATTGCAACACATCACTCATGAGCCTGTAAACTTTAAAAACCTGTATTTATTTGATATCAATTAGAGAGAAAGACAAAAAAGTGTATTATTCAGAACCCAAAAACATAACAAGCTCAAGTAGTCCACTATATATAGAAACCCATACTATCATGTGTATAGCAAGTCTTATATTTAAAATCCCTAATTTGTAAAATTATCATAGACAAAGCACACCCTTTTCCTATTCAACTTGTGAGTATTTGTATGTTTTTAAAAAACTTAGATGGATGCTTTAAATCCCTTACGTTTAACCCATGTGATAAACTTACATATTTCTTGATTGGCCTTGCCCTCTCACTCTCCCTCCCCCCCCCCCCCCTCTGCCCCCCCCCCCCCCCACAAATGGACAATAAGTAATTCTAGATTAGTATCTATCTCAACAACATTTAAATTTACTGAAGAAATTTCAATTCTATTAGCTATAGCAAAAGTAAACATGATGTCACTAAAACATACTAAAATTTTAAAGTGAGTCAATCATCCCACTCTAAAGGGAGTATTTAGTCACATGGTCTATTTATGCATGTAAAATTAGTACACGGTGCTTAAGAAGGGGTTCAGAGGAAATGGGGGAGAAGAAAAACAACTCTCTTTCAAGACTTGATTGCCATGAAGTTTTGATTCTATTTTGAGGGCCTTCGCATACAGACCATGCCCTCATTCAATTGTTTCTTTCCTACGCCTACATGCAAGAAAGCCCTTGTTAGATAAGTCTTCTGGCCGAGCACATGTATCATTTGTTTTGCTCCCTTTCCTCCCTAAGAAAGAAAAAAGAATCAAAGAGAAGCTTGGCTACTCTCGATCAATACTCATAGTCATCGTCGTCGCAATACTCTGGGGTAAGTCTGATCCGGCGACGCACATTATCCATTTGGACGAGGAGGCCTTGCATTTGGACCTGGCCAAGGAAGACAACCGGTGCTGTGTTGGGCACTGGAGTGGGTTGAATGGGGAGGCAGTAGGTGAGGAGGTTGGGGTTGGCCGGGTGCGCGACCGTAGGGTTGAGGACCTTGATGTTGGTGAAGAGGAGGTTGGCATCCGCCGAGAAGTGGAAGCTGATGGTCGGAAAGTTGTTGGTCTCTGGGTGCGAGCCTGCATCGGCCGGCACGTCGTAGCATGCATCTCCTACCTGATCAAGCAGCCATAACGCACATGCTGTAGTAATAGTTCGATTATAAGTCAGTTCAGTAGTAACATTTAATCCTGAATTGCACATACAGTGGTCGGGGCTTTGCTAGCACCAAAGCCGGCTGCCGCGCCTGTACACGTACGTATGTGTGTTTTTTAATATACACATATCCACATACATATCGTGCGAGCGTGCGCGCACACACGTATAGGCATATAAATATACAAACAAGAACATTTTGACATTTTCCATATGGGAAAAGGGGTATCTTTCCCCTTTCGTTTCTCTCCGTAGTGTTTAACATCATGAGCTTCTACTCCAAAGGCATTGCATATCTGCCTTGGCATGCTTTAGGGAATGGGGCTTGCCCCTCGTAGCAACCCCTCTAATGCACCTAGCTAGATATGGGATCCCTCCCTCATAGAAGCTCATGATGCTCTTGCAACACACAATGTCACAATTATAGTGGAAAGCTATCCAAAACTTTTTATGTTACCCTACAAGAATTTAATGATCAATTAAAACTAGAGAGATCAATGACCTGTAGCTATTTATATTATACTTAAATTGAAAATTAAGTTACTTGCCCCAATGTTCCGCACAAAGCCACGCCTTTGGGCTGCCGCGCGAAACTCTTGAAGAAACCTCGAATATAGAATTAGGCTGAACTGTGTATTGAGGTCACCGAGATTGAAGTACATGATTGGTCTATTATTGTCGCTAAAAACTCGCCATACTGCCACACTAACACCTGCATAGACACAAACACTTGGAACTTCTAAATAAGAATTGGTTGATAAAAATAAAACTTTTCAGACTTGATCATATTCACGATTATTTTTAGCTCCCAAAAAGCAATCCA
This sequence comes from Lygodium microphyllum, assembly GCF_053477565.2. Taxonomy (NCBI): domain Eukaryota; kingdom Viridiplantae; phylum Streptophyta; class Polypodiopsida; order Schizaeales; family Lygodiaceae; genus Lygodium; species Lygodium microphyllum. The sequence continues at coordinate 39,386,400 of NC_141140.1, read as the reverse complement.
AAATAGTGCGAAAAATGCTTATTATTGTATGCATGAAAACTTAGATGATGCATCCTGTCAAGATGCATGACCATAAAAGACTAGTAAAGGTATTTGGATGACAATAGCTTAAATATGGAGTGTTGATAATAGCTTCTCAAGAGCAGCAACAATTTTCTCCCATAATTGAGTTAGCACTTATATAGTCATGTCTAGTTCTAGAGGGGTCCTTTATAATAAACACAATTGAGCCTTGTGCATCACTTTAAGAAGATTCTAATAAACATGGTGTCAGTATGATGTTAGTTCTATGAACTCATGGTGTGCAAAATTTTGTAACTAGATAGATGGCATGAACTCTATGAACCTATGGCATGCCTTAATGACTAGATAGGTATTAGAAACTAGATGTGGATAAAACAATAGGCAAACATCCATTTGTTGAGTGAGTCTATCTACCCTACTCACTTAGATACCCACCCAATCAATCTAGGAGCATATAAAACAATAGGACAATGTCTCTTTGTATCAACCTACTTAAAACAATGGACCTTGAACGAATCTAGGAGTACATAAAATAAAGATAAAGGGCACTTTCTTGGTTGAGTTTATCCAACTACTCACTTAGCTACTCAATCAACCACTTTAAATATGTGTCAATCGTTTTTTATCGTAATTGGTCAACTAGTTCGCCATCCTATTCTCATCTCTCTCTCTCTCGCAATGATATATTCATATGTTTGTGAAGATTGTAGAGTAGAAACTTGAATGGAGAATAGAAGATATTTTAATAATGTGGGAAATGTGGCTATCAAATTGATCAATCACTTAATTAATCTACATTTGCATATATGTTGTATACACTACCACCACAAGTTTTAGATTCATTCCCACATTGTGAATTACGACACCTTGGGCATGTAGCTCCCTATTGTGAGCCATATGTAGCTAGGTATGCAATCCCTCCTAAGGAAGAGCTCATGATGTTGAATACTACAAGGTAGAAAAGGGGTAAAAGGGTCCCTTCTCCCACTATGGAAAATTTAGCTCCCTATTGCGAGCCATACCTAGCTAGGTATGTAATCCCTCCTAAGGAAAAGCTCATGATGTTGAATACTACAAGGTAGAAAAAGGGTAAAAGAGTCCCTTCTTCCACTATGGAAAATGTCTAAAACTTCCTGTGCAACATATTAGGAATACAATGAATAAAGTGTAGGGTAAGCTAGTGTACTAACAATGAATACCAATTAGAGTCAAGATGTAAGTAGAGTGTAGCACCGTCGATCTTCACATCGGTCAAAGTGAGGCCGTTCTCATGAGGACTCGCCGGGGACATCGGAAGGTCCATGATGATATCAGGGTCGGTGTCGTAGTGCAGTAGTCCGAATCCAAACAGGCCGGCGAGCACTTCGACAGGAGGCACACACCAGAAGTAGCCTGGTTCCTCCAATTGCTCCACGAAAGACGTCACCCCCTTCCCAAGCCCCAGAATGCCGCGCGGCTGCGGTAATCGCGGGGGCAACGTGCAGCCGAACATCAACTCCGTCGTCTCCCAATTACTATCCAATGTGAATTGATCCGTCCCTATCCGCCCTCTCACTATCTGCACATGATCAGTGACTTCATTTAAATGCACACATGAGATTTGTTAATTTGGTTAGCAAATCAATTAATCCAGTGCTCTTGGAACCCTCAAGCATCCATATGAACTTTCACACATGCTCTTGTTTTTCCCTACCATGTTCAACATCATGAGAGTCTTTTGAATGCCATGAGCTTCTACTCACGAGAGGCACCCCATACCTAGCTAGGTGCAAGTGGGGCAGGGGCTTGCTGGCCAGGGGGCTACCCCTTGCTCCCACCTGCACCTAGCTAGTATGCAGTGCCTCATGAGTAGGAGTTCATGATATTGTCATAATTGAGAATGTGAGAGTTATAAAGGGAATTTGTCTAAAACTTATTGTGTGAGTAACTTCATAGCTTATATAATTCTATTATTGATCCATTTTCAAACATCTATATCTAAATGGTACTACAGTCAAAGACATCAATACACAGATCAAATCATAGCAAAAACATCAAATGGTCACTAATTCCAACACGGCTAAGAAGGGTAGATCCATATGGAAACGAAAAACCCAAATGCATGTTATTATTTAACCTTATAATGAAGAAATGTGTAGTTTACTAAATAGTCAAATTTTGTTAGTGAAATGAGGTTTGAGGTGAACTGCTTAGAATTAGTGGGAGACCATATTTGAGAGTCTTATTTATTTCATAAACTAAGGGATATTGAGTCTTATTTGTTTCATAAACTAAGGGATAGCATAACCCCTAATGTGTTAGAGGACATCACCCAAATGTGCTACATCCCTTCTTTTTTTCTAAAATGCCATATATCTTGCTTCCTCGCAAAGTTCTTAGGGTAAAGTGCCATATCTCACGTGTGTGAGGTTTGAGTGGCACTAGAAATGATTAAGGCTTTCTTGTAAGCTAAGAGAATCAACTTTAGTATGTATTTGGTGGACATCTTGTAGGAGTAGCCTATATATGTAAAATCCAAATTATTAGCAAGAGAAAAGTTAAGGAGTATAAAGTCCTAAACAAAACATAGAGCCACAAAATTACTATTCCATGTATTAAGGCCAAATACATACACCAAAAACTACAATCCATTCCGTGCAACTATATTAGCATACACCATACATAGATCTTGCAAAACATCCTTTATGTGAATATAGCATCCACCATTGACTAACAATTACATCCATCACTATAACCAAAGAACCACAATTAGTTCAATAGACCTTGCAAAGCATCCATTTGTAATATTTCTGCATAAGTAAAAATTATTTTGTTAGTTCGAAAGTTACTTAGTCAATCAATAAGTTAGTAAGATTACTAACTAAAGTAAAAAATAACATTAATAATTAACTATTTTTATTTAATTAAAAATACATGTTTTTTTTTTAATTTTGAGTCGTAATCCAATATTTTTCTCGGATTGACAAGGACTGTAGCCACCCTTCACGGAAGTTACAACGTGAACAAGAGTTATGAGCCATATTAATCACTAGTGTTAATATGTATAGTATGGATGGTTCAAAAATATTGGATTTTGAGCAAAACTACCATATTTCAAATATTACTAATTGTAAATATCCTAAAGAGATATGGAAATTTTTAGAACTCGATGTCATGTTTTTTTAAAAAAACAATTGATTTTTTAGCTAGTTTTGGACATTTAATACAAAAAAAGAGAGATTTGCGAGATCGTGCACGCCACGATTGCAGTTTACAGGTCATAAATTGCACTTCCAACAGGAAGAAGAAAAAAGAGTGATTTGAAATATTTTTAACCAAGTGTCTTGGAGTCTTTCCTCCCTTTTGGAGCCAATGAAACCCATCAAATTTATGATTTGAGCATCAGATCACTGATTTTTCCAAGATTCTCTCCACAAAGAGCTCCTCTTCTCAACCACAACCCCTCTTCTCTTGTTTAGCCATAAAAATGAGGCATGCGATCCACAAGGAAGCATGAGACCTCGAGAGTCTGAGAGAGACAGAGAGAGAGAGAGACAAAGAGAGAGAGAGAGAGAGAGAGTTATCCCGAGAGGCTGCAAGGGAGAGAGTTAGCTCAATTCTCCCTATCTTGGTCTTCGACTAAGCCATCTCCTCTTACGCTCTCCCATCTCAAATTCATTCCTCCTTCTTTATCTCTCGAATCTACTTGTGAACAATGGCCCCCAAGCAAAGAATGTTGTGTGCGGGTGGAAATCCCACAACCAACAATGAAGCTTCGAGCAAGGGTATCACTGTCAATACAACTACGGTACCAGATATAAATAATACATTTCTAAGTTCTTAAGCTGCTTGCTTTAGTTTTGCATGAGACACATCAGGCCTGTACTATGCTACACGAGAATGGGTTATTAAAAAGGATAAATTCATCACAAATTACAAAAGATGGAGTTTGCGAAGTGTATGTATCAAGGGAAGTTAATTACACCTAGTTGTATATGGCTTATTTGCTAGTAGAGCAATTACAAGGAAGAATTAGTCAAGGGTTATGAATGGTATAGTCGTTAAAAGAATGACATTAAAATATTGTGCATACAAGTGCTAGGTTAAAGTATAGTCAAGCATTACAAGTAGTATAATTGCTAAAAGAATATGACATTAGGAATCATGAATAGGAAGTACTAGTTTAAAGTTTGGATACTTCAAAAGTACTTAGTCTAACAGCCCAAATATTAAGAAGAACTAGATTCTAGCTCAATGCAAGGCCTGTTGGAGTCTAGTTACTTGAGATCATCTTGTACTTATCTTATCAAGTATTTACACGTTATGCTTATAACATATTTGATAAATGAGAATAATTTTCTCTTTGCCTCCTGGCTTGACTAAGAGCTAGTACAAGAAATTAATCATAAGGATTAAAACTAAGATGTCTTGAGATCCGTCAGATAACTACGACATTCGCCAATCCAATTCAAGGTTGGGTTACTGATCAATGTAAGTGACCTATAGAACTTACGTCATGTACATTGTTTGAACCCTTAACACATACCTTAGCGGAAGGAAGGGAATATTAAGTAAATTTTACATAGAATCGCTATTTGATCCTAAGGGGGAGAGCAGATATGTGATGGAAATGTTATTCCGTCTATTCTTACATTGTTTGGGAATAATACAATTGGTTTTGTTGGTTTATCGAACAACATCCTAAATTCTTTTACATTCAAGTGGTTGTTGGTTTGTTGTTTGGATGATTATTCCAAGTGCTTGTGATTGATGCTAAATGCATGCTAGGGGTCTATGATGACAAGTTTTCATGGGAATAAAGGAATGTTTTCTTGGAAGATAATATTAGGGCTGATGGCCTTAACTATGCTTGATTCTTAAATAAAGAGATTGAATTAATCGTCGAGTTGTGATGATGAGAATGGGTAATGGCCCATCTGAAGGATGTGTAGGTTCGGAGAGGGACAAATGTCGTGACGCTGCATGTCCACCACTAGAAACCTAAGGGCCGAGTTTTTTGCCAGAAATTTGAACTCATTAGTCAGCATCATTAGGAATTTGTTTTCCATTGTATGTCTCTTTTTGTTGGCATTTTGCATGATGCATATATAGTTAGGCTAGGCACATTCTCTTCTGTGCATTCATAATTTTTGGGTGGACATTGTTTGATTGGATGCATAGCATGGATTCCAATTTGCATATCCTCTCAAAATCATGTATGATTGGGCATGAACTTCTATTTCTAAATATATTTTCTTACTAGGGCACATTGCATGAAAAATAGATTTATATGCAGAGGTGGGCTCTTAAATTACAGGCTTGTTGAAGAATCAAAAATATGATAGAATTTGATATGATTCTAAGAAGGGAGGTCAAGGGGGAATTTGTTTGAATAAGAGATGGTCTTTGGCCAATGCCTTAAAGTCTTACCAGAACATCAAAGGAAGGAAGTGCTATAAAAGCATTTCCAATATTCCATCCTTACAAGATATCTCAAAACATATTTGGAAGTGAAAGGGAAGAAAGCTACATTACAAATAATGTAATGGCAACTGCTATCGTTAAAGTAGTATAGAACCAAGGAGTTCCAATAAACCACAAGATTTGATATTCAATGGCTTCTCGAGTTGCATGCTATTTACTCCCATAAAGGTGGAGCTCATCATTGCTCAAAAGAGCATATAGTATGTTTAATGTATTTTGTAACTCGTTCATGTAACCACTTTTTGTATTTGAAGCAAGATCAAAGGAGCAATGCTAATGTATGCTATTACTGAGAGTTATGGCATATTCCAAAGAAGCATTCTCTAAGGCAAGGTGGTAATTTTTGCATTTTGGTAACTTTTGAAGGCTCGTGACGGCCTGACCTGCTTGACATTTTTCTTGAGGATGTAATCATTGATGTCAATATGTGGACAAAAACAAAAGCTTTGTTAAGCTTTTCTTGGGAAAAAGAAAGTGCCAGCCTAGCTTAACGTAAAGTTGCAGAATTTACCTATATAAGCATGAGGTAGGGCAGGCATATTCACATAGGGAGGAGAGACGACAATGACGGAAGAGCTGTGACAATGGAGGAGAGCTGCAGATGACGACAAGGCAGAAGAGCTATGACAATGGGAGAGTCGAAGAAGGACGGAAAGTCGAAGTTGACGAGTCGTAAGACGAAGCAGAAGAAGCAGTTATTGCTCACGAAGATGAAAAGATGACTTTGGCGAGCTTAGAAAAAGTGATGAAGGGTATACAACACTTCTTACTTCTTTTTCTGCAATCATGCTGCTGAGGGTGGCGATCTAAAGACTAACCTAACGTGGAAGATGAGGCCAAGCTTGCTAATATGAAAAGGTTCTTTTGGAAGTGTGATGGATGCGCAAAAGGGTTGCTAAAACAAGAACTTCTTTGCTGAGTTGTTGGGAATGAAATTGTTACTGCTGTAACATTGCGTTTAAGGCATTCCTATGAGAACGCTGGTATTTTAGCAAGATTATACAGCGTAATAGGCATAATTGGTGAATTAGGATCCCCCATTAATTCACAACCAATCATCTCCTCCCTGAAAAAATTTGCTATTTTCTCAAATCTATGCAAGTTTCCTCGCTCCTCGATCTGAACCATCTTCACCAAGTATGACCTTCAAAGCAGAGATTACTTGTTTAACTGCCGGAGGAGACTTACCAGTCGCAAATAGATGACCTGGACTAACATGCTTTAGATACTTTATAAGCTCCCTCGATCTAGCTACATGAAGGTACCCATCCTAATATGAATGTCAATTGGGCCACACCAAGATGTTCGCATATTCCTCTGCCATTCTTGCCAATAGCTCCAATGTTGTGCGCTTCATCAAGGTAGATGTATGCCTTGTACTTCTTACAGACGGTAACAATTTCATTCAGCCTGCACATTTCCCCTTTCATACTGTAGATGACTTCAACCACAACTATAATTTCCTTCCAAGGCCTATGAGTTCAGGGCTGTCCTTTTGCAATTTCCTCCCGTAAAACTTCCTTCAAATGTTCAGGTATGTTATGCTGGAAAACAATTACTTTCGCACTTGAACCACATGCTCCAGCTACAATCGAAGAGTAGTTCAGAGAGTCACTGATAATCTGACCATCGCCAAGCCGACTTTAAAAATCGACATCTTATGGAGGGTTTATGTAGCTCCTTTCTACTAGTGGTGTCATCAACCATGGTGCAAATATTGCATGGAAGAAGAAGCTACTTATAAGAGAAGATGGGTATTCTTGATGCTCCAAACTCAATCATTTATGTGTCAACATATGTGAAACCACATTGTTTTGGTTCTTGATCCATAGACCACCAAAGAAGAAATTTGTTAGCGTATATGAAGGTCCAAGCTTTATGATTGGAGGAGTATGTCATTTCAATAACTTGTGCCTTGAAGGGAACATAAATCTATTCAAATAAGAGTTACCCTTAGCTCATGAACTTACTTTGAGAATTCTTCTTGCAACTAAACTTCTTCTTTTGTGAGTTTGCCTTGACTTAAGTACACTTCATCATCTTTTGCTCCCATCTTGCTAATCGTCCTTGCAGCGAGTGATTTTCACGACCCCCCCGCACATATTATTCCATTCGCAACATCTAGTGAACCTGATGTGAAAGTGTCGCTTTTGAATCATCGAGATGGGAGACTATTTGAATAATCCTCCCACCTCATCATCACGTGCTTCTTCCTTTTCAACCAATGAGATGAAGAATTTATTGCAAACTCTTTCTTTAGCCATTATGATGGAGAATCAACAAATGCAATTATCAATGCGGCAATAGTAGCAGTTACATCAGCAACAATTGGATCAAGAACGAATGTTGCATTAAGAATAAGAGCATACACATAATACAAGCAAAACAATCAAGGCCGTGGTAAGCGAGCGTAAATTATTTGATGCCTGGAACATCTCAACCTATCTCAAAGCTTTTAAAAGCCAGATGCACTTCTTAAGGGTTCCTACCAATTGGAGCAACTATTTCTTACGACTTGTCACGCCTGCTTTGTAAGTTAGAGTGACTGATTTGTTTGTGCAAGTCTCAAACTATAATGTCTTCAAGAAAAAGGCACTCACAGATGAATATTTTTTGAAGGATTATGGTATTGCTACGCGGAAAACATTCAGAGAATGGGTCTATTACCCCAACAAAGGACTTGTTGCTTCTGAGTTATTGCACGAGTTTGAAGAACGATACAACTAGTTGGATGCACTAGAGTAAAGAGCCCTAAACTCGGAGAAAGTGGAGTTTTTCTTATAGGTGGCTAATCCTACACTTCAAGACGAGTTGGGAGAGCTTCTTGAAGACCATACGCTGCCTATGGGATTGAAGATGGATTGGCAAGATACTGTTGATGCAGTTTCCAGATTGACAAAGAGGCAGAGATGGAAGGCTCACTTGTAGAATGGCATGCAAACACCTCTAATGATGTCTTCTCCTACCTTGACTTCTCCTACTTCTCTTGTTGCTCCTTCCACTTCTTCTCCTACTTCTCATCCTCTATCTATGCCTACTTCTATGCCTATGCCTATTTTTGCTGCGGTTGTAGACCATTTGCCAAACCGATTGTCGAAGACATGGTGGAAGAAATTTCAGAGAGCTTAAAAGATCTTGAAATTATGATGACCAGATGAGAATAGCAACCACTTAACCCAGCTCCAAATTCTACTCCAACCTCTTCCATTCCTTCTTCCAGAAATGATCATGTTCGCCGATGCATGTGGTCCGATAGCCCAAACCATGAGCCAAAGGATTGTCAAGACTTTGAAGAGGCGAAAAGATTGAAGTTGGTGGTCTGGAAGGACAGGTGATACGTTTCCGTGATACAGAGTAAATAAAAAAAAATTCGGCAAAGAAGGTATGAAGAAATTATTGGAGGAATCTCTTTTACGCTCTTCTTATGTGAAGTACCTATGGTCTTCAATTTGGAGCAGTTGCCAAAGGACAAGTCTCCTTTATGGTCCTATGCACACTGCATGTAGAAAAGAAAGGTAAAGCTTCATTATATAAACTTTCAACCATAGGAGATGCGATCATAAAAGGGATTGGATGGAATGATTGCGTAGATGTCTTTTCTATCCATGCTTACATCGTGAAATCTCAAGGATTTGAAGCACTTGTTGAAGAAAATTAGAAAAGAGATAATGATCAACCTTTAGGATTGAAGAGGGTGATTAGGACTGAGTCAGTTCTTCAACCTTCTTCTTCAGGACTGGAGCAGAGTATGACTAATGTACAGAAGCCAAAAGTACAAGAAGATCAGAAGGCCCCAAAGACAAAGGATCCGACGCCAAAAAAACAATTTGGATTAATCAAGTTGTTATCCGACATCAATACGACCACGGACTTGAAAGGTTGTAAGGCACATGTGATGTGCATGGCAATTATTTCGTGGCAACAGGTTAAGGACCTCAAGAAGTTATTGGATATCAAAGGAAAAAGTTGTGACAAGTTATGCCAGTTAGGCTTTGGTTGTCAACATTGGTTTCAATTTTGACCCTAGGAGAGTTAGTTGGCTTTTGAGTGTCAACGATGATAGTAGAAACTAGGCATTAATTAGCTAATTAATGCCAATCTAAGGGTCATTTGAGGTTGGGGACCATTCCAAGTTGCAAATGGCTTAGCCAATTTAATTATGGATGGGCACATTTAATTTTGGGTAAGCTCAGAAGAGCTCAAATTAATTTTCAGAATTAATCAATTCTGAAAATGAATTAAATGGCTAGAAATCGCTTGGAAATGAGATTAGAACTTGAGAATCGAATTCTTAATTGCAAAATTGAAGTTACTCTTGGAGAAGTCTTGGGGATTGCAAAAATGGAATTTCATGATGTTATCATTGACATCATAAAAAGAAAACGACAAGTTATTGAAGAGCCAATGCAAGATATGATCCATCGAGAGGCTTTAGCTATTGCCGAGGCTATTCTCTATGGGTTGCAGATTTAGGAGATTGATTCTAAAGAGGAGACTATTGAGGAGTCTACATATGGAGCTCTATGTATATAGTCCAAGAAGTCTCTTCATCCTTTGCTTCAACCCATATTGTATGATGAGAGCAAAGATGCGTCTAAATTGGTGCCTTGTAGCCATTTTTCTCAAAGTCACTGGGCTCCTGTGACTACAAAAACTGTATTCAAGCTTGGAAAGACTGAGACTCCTTGTGTTTCTCTTTTTGATAATGGCTCCGAGATTAATTTCATAGTGCGAGGCTTATATGATACTGGTAGATGGCCAGTTGATGTGGATCATGGTTGGCGCATGCATGCGGCCAACAACACTGCAGGAGATTTATATGCTGCTTGTCCAAACCTGAAGATTTCTATTGGAAATGTGGGTGAGTCTTTTCATTTCTTTGTACATAAATCTTATTCTTATCCTACTATTTTGGGGCAGCCATTTATTACTCAGTCTCGGATGGAGACTAAGGTTTTGGATGATGGGTCGACCTATGCACAGATTCGAAGCAAGGATGGGAGGAGAGTTGTCTAGTTCATGACTTGTATCAACCATCAGCGAAATAAGGATTCCTTGAGGGATTCCCCTCTTCTAGCAAGAGAGCCAGATTTTTGTTAGGTACCACTATCTTGCGAGACGATGGTGGTACGAGTTAGGGAAAGCTCTTGCCTCTGGTAGTAGTAGTTTTTCCTCATGTGTTTATGGTGTATCCATTGAAAGTACTTTGTGTTTTTAGTATATTTTTTATATGCCTAGAAGTGCCAAGAAGTATATAAAAAGAAAAGAAAAATTAGAATTGATGATTGCAGGTGTTTTGCAAGAAGAAGACCAGATAGATGGTCTCTATGATGGGCTTTCATGCTCAGATAGAATTGAAGAACTTTCGGTATTGCTAAATGCTAACAATCAAGAGTTGTCATATGTCTTACAGTCCATTCTCTGGCCATGTATTGCGAAATTTCTGATTTCATGCTTCAAAATAATTTGGGTGTTGAGGATTCTCAACAAAAGGTATTCCTAGTTGACATATTTCAGTGAAAAGAGTTGGGTGTTGCTTTATACACAACAAAAATTGTGTTTACCAGGGTATTTTCATCAAGGGGTGAAATTTGAAGGTTGTAGCAATGAAGCCAGAGTTCAGAAAAAATATAAGACAATGGGCAAGAAGGTTAGACCAGTTGCAGGATCGCTATCTTTGGACAGTGATGAGATGATTAGGAGAGCTACTACGCAACGTCCTTTGCGAGATCCTACAAGTGTCAAACATAAGTTTTAAGCTGAGACATTGAAAGAGATGAAGATTGGGACCAAAGGTTTTCTACTTCTTTAAAAGGTAAGATGTTTTTAAGAGAAGTTATGCAAACATGAAAAAGCTTTTGGTTTCTTTCCACATGAGATTGGATGTGTTGGTCCTAGGGTTTTGATACCTATATTTATTTTTACCATTCCACATGTCCCTTGAAATCTATAGCCTATTCCTGTGCCGAGGGCTCACTTATCCAAATTGGTAGAGCTTTTGAATTAGCGGATTAGGATGGGGATTCTAAAGCCATCTTCAGCTCCATATTCCAACAGATGGTTCACAGTTCGTAAGAAGAATGGGACACTCAGATTCATACAGGACCTATAGCTAGTAAACAAGGTCACTATTTGAAATGTTAGTGCAGGACCTATTGTGGATGAGTCTACCGAAGCTTTTGTTGAATGTGCTATCTATTCACTTTGTATTTTTATTCCAAATATGATCAATTCCAACTTTCCCTTGAAAGCAAAGGTTTGACTGCGATGAAAACACCTCTAGGCCTTGTTCGAATGCGTACGCTTTAGCAAGGAGCTACTAATTCAATTGCCCATACGATGAATGGGATGAACAAGGTTCTACGAGATTTTATTCTTGAGCCTACTATGCCTTTCATTGATGATTTACCTATCAAGGGTTGCTTGGAAGAAGGAAAAGATGATTCTTTAGATGACCATGGATGCATATCCTTTGTGGCTTCATATACTAGAGATGTTGAGAGGATTCTTTGCAGATTTGAGGAAGTGAATTTGACTTTGTTGGGGTTGAAGTCAATTTTTGGAGCTACAAAAGTTTTGATTGTTGGATATATGTATCGATATTATGGCCAGAAGCCTTCTCCTACAAAGGTTCATGCCATAGAGAAGATTGCAGAGACTTGCTCTTCTACTTCTAAGATTCATAGGTTCCTTGGGGCTTGTGTGTTTTATCTTATTTGGATTCCTCATTTTGCTCATATTGTAGATAATCTCTACTAGCTCTTGAGAAAATGGAAAAAAATTTATTGGGAGATAAAACATACTAAAGCCATGCAGAAACTAAAGAAATAATTGAGAGCTACTTCAACTCTTCGAAAGGTAGAGTATAAGTGTAGGAGACCTATTGTTCTTAATGTTGATACTAGTCCTATTGGAATTGGGTGGGCTGTTGGCCAAGATGATGCATATGGGTATAGGTATGCTATTCGGTTTGGGGCGAAAGTCCTAAACGAGAAACAACAAAGGTATTCACAGGTTAAGAGAGAGCTCTCAGAAGTTGTCACGGCTCTCAAGAATGACAAAGAATACTTCATTGGAGCTACTGTGGTGGTTGAGACTGATTGTTTGCTTCTTCTAGGTATGATCACGAGTTGTTCTACTCCAGATATTGCCATGCTTAGGTGGATTGGGTACATAAAATCCATGAATCCTGACTTTAGGGACATAGTAGGTAAAGACAACCAAGTAGCCGATATGCTTTCACGAGCAAGGTATGATGATATGGATATTTCTTGTATTGATGATGCTGATGATGGGGCTAATCTTTCAGCCATACATGTTGATCATATTTGTCATGTGTCTGCTTTGGAAAGCTTTGATGAGGCTATGTATACAAGAGAGTATTTATAGATTGGATGTTATTTAAGTACTATGTTTGGAAGAGATGGATGGACTGATGCAAACTTCAAGAAGATTAGGAGAAAAGCTTATTATTCCTTCTTGTGAAGTAGGCTACTTTGGAAGCATCCATGAAAGCGAGGAGGACAGCCATTGAGAGTTGTTTGTGATAGAGCTTCACAGGCGTGGATCATGAAAGAATTCCATTAAAGTCTTTGGGCTGGGCATGGAGCTATTTGGGTGACCTATGAGAATATCAAAGAGCGCTATTGGTGGAGAGGCATGTATAGAGATATCTCACTTTGTTGAGACATGCCCTAATTGCTAGTTGTTGTCTTCAGTGAGGCATAGAGATGAGATTCATCCTATCTACCTGCTATGTATTCATTACAAGTGGGTTCTTGATTTGATTACTATGCATGTTGGTTTATGGCAGCTGCGCTACATTGTTTTGGGGGGGGGAAGATCTCACAAATAAAGTGGCAGGAAGAGCATTACGGACGAAGTCTACTTCAGTTCTATTGGAAGATGTTATTTGCAAGTATGGATGTATTGAAAAATTTATGCAGATAGAGGTAAGCTTCATGCTGATGAGGATAGGGAAATTTTCTATTGCCTTGGCATTAAACTTGCTTTGACTTCGGCATATAATCCAGAAGGAAACAGGAAGAGCGAAAGAGGCCATCCGCCAATTGTGAAAGCCTTGGCCAAAGCATGAGGTGAAAGTGTTCAGGAGTGGCCTAGGTTGTTGCCTTATGCCTTATGGGCTAATCGCACTACTCATAGTGTGATTCCAAGGTATATGCCACTTGAGTTGATGTATGGACAGAAGCGAGTCATGCCTATAGAGACTTGCACACTTACTTGGAGTGCTCTACCAAGGCAACAAGAAGAGATGACTAGAGAAGATATTTTGACTCTTCATATTCATCAGTTGGAGAGAAGACCTGAAGATATTGAGAGAGCAATTCAAAATCTCAAAGAAGCTAGGATTCGCAACAAAGACTACTTTGATAGCAGACACAAATTGAGGCCTAAAGAGATTAAGGAAGGATATTGGGTGTTGGTCTATGACAACAATCTAGACAACCAGTATAGTGTTATGTGTAAGGTTTCCAAACAATGGTTTGGGCCCTCTTTAGTGTAGCATGTCCATGACAATACTACATATTCCTTTGGTAGAGCTTGATGGTACGGCCTTGCGAATTCTGATTGCAGGGAAGAGAATCAAACTATTCAAGAGAAGAGTTGATGCAACCCATGCAGTCAGGGAGTTGGATGATGCGATTTATGATGGACTTGAGCTAGGAGATGATGAAGATGAAGATGAGGACATTGTAGATGCTTTTACAGAAGATGAATAGATTGCATTAACCGTTGAGGTTGGTGGTGATGAGAATGGGTAGCTATGGCCCATCCGGAGGATTTGCACGTTCAGAGGGGGACGGATGTCGTGATGCTGCGCATCCACCACTGCAAACCTGAGGGCCAAGTTTTTCACCAAGAATTTGAACTCATTAGTCAGCGTCATTAGGAAAAAAAATTTCCATTGTATGTATCTTTTTGTTTGCATTTTGCATGACGCACGAGCACATGTAGCTAGATTAGGCACATTCTCTTCAGTGCATTCATAATTTTTGTATGGATATTGTTTGATTGGATGTATAGCATGGATTTCTATTTGCATATCCTCTCAAAATCATGTATGACTAGGCATGAACTTCTATTTCTAAACATATTTTCTTACTAGGGCACATTGCATGAAAAATAGGTTTATATGCAGAGGTGGGCTCTCAAGTTATAGGCTTCTTGAAGAATCAAAATACGATGGAATTTGATACGATTCTAAGAAGGGAGGTCAAGGGGGAATTTGTTTGAATAAGAGATGGTCTTTGGCCAATGCCTTAGAGTCTTACCAGAACATCAAAGAAACCCAAAGGAAGTGCTATAAAAGCATTACCAATATTCCATACTTACAAGATTTCTCAAAACATATTCGGAAGTCAAAGGGAAGCAGGCTGCGAGATACAGTGGCTTGGCTTGTTGATGAGGAGACATGGCATCATTACAAATAATGTAATGACAATTGCTATCGTGAAAGCAATACAGAACCAAGGAGTTCCAATAAAGCACAGGATTTGATATTCAGTGGCTTCTCGAGTTGCATGCTATTTACTCCCATAAAGGTGGAGCTCATCATTGCTCAGAAGGGCATATAATATGTTTAATGTATTTTGTAACTCGTTCATGTAATCACTTCTTGTATTTGAAGCAAGATCAAAGGAAAAATGCTAATGTATGTTGTAGCTGAGAGTTATGGCATATTCTGAGGAAGCATTCTCTAAAGCAAGGTGGTAATTTTTGGATTTTGGTAATTTTTGAAGGCTCATGAAGGCCTAACCTGCTTGACATTTTTTTAAGGATGTAATCGTTGATGTCAATATGTCGACAAAAACAAAAGCTTTGTTAATCTTTTCTTGGGAAAAAAAAAGAAAAGCCAACCTAGCTTAACGTAAAGTTGCAGAAATTATCTATATAAGTGTGAGGCAGGGTAGGCATATTCAGATGGGGAGGAGAGAAGACGACGACGGAAGAGCTATGACGACTGAGGAGAGCTGAACCTAACGACAAGGAAGAAGAGCTATGACCATGGGAGAGTCAAAGAAGGATGGAAAGCGAAAGTTGATGAGTCGGAATAAACACTTATTGCTGACGAAGACAAAAAAGATAACTTTGGCAAGCTTGGAAAGTGACGAAGGGTACAATACCTCTTCATTTTTTTCTCTGTAGTCCTGCTGTTGAGGGTGGTGATCTAAAGACTAAGCTAACGTGGAAGATGGGAGGAAGGGCAAGTTTGATGATATGAAAATGTACTTTTGCAAGTGTTGGATGCGCAAAAGGGTGGCTAAAACAAGAGCTTCTTTGCTGATGAGTTGCTCGGAATGAGACTGTTACTACTGTAACATTGCGTTTAAAGAATTCCTTTGAGAACGATGGAATTTTAGCAAGATTAAACAACATAGCAGGCATCACTAGTGAACCTGGAAAAAAATTGCTATTTTCTCGAATCTATGCAAGTTTTCTCGCTCCTCGATCTGAACCATCTTCACCAAGTATGACCTTCAAAGCAGAGATTACTTATTCAACTGATGAGCAGTCACAAATAGATGACCTAGACTACCATGTTTTAGATATTTTATAAGATCCCTCAATCTAGCTACGTGAAGGTACCCATCATAATATCAATGTCCACACCAAGATGTTCACATATTCCTCTGCCATTCTTGCCAATAGCTCCAATGTTGTATGCTTCATCAAGGTAGATGTATGCCTTGTACTTCTTACAGATGGTAACAATTTCATTTAGCTTGCACATTTCCCCTTCCATATTGTAGATGCCTTCAACCACAACTATAATTTTCTTCGAAGGCCTATGAGTCCAGGGCTCTCCTTCTGCAATTTCCTCCCGTAAAACTTCCTTCAGATGTTCATGTATATTGTGTGCTCGAAATTAGTTACTTTGGCACTTGAACCAAGTGCTCCAGCTAAAATCGAAGAGTGGTTCAGAGAGTCGCTCATAATTTGACCACCGCCATGACCACCGCCATGTCAACTTCAAAAATTGACTTCTTATGGAGGGTTTATGTAGCTCCTTTCTACTAGTAGTATCATCAATCATGGTGTAAATATTGCATGGAAGAAAAAGCTACTTATAAGAGAATATGGGTATTCTTGATGCTCCAAACTTGATCATTTATGTGTCAATATATGTGAAACTACCTTGTTTTGGTTCTTGATCCCTAGAGCACCAAAGAAGATTTGCCTGAATTTATTAGCGTATATGAAGGTCCAAGCTTCATGGTTGGAGGAGTATGTCTTTTCGACAACTTATGCCTTGAAGGGAACATAAATCTATGTTAGCTTTTTTTTCTTATTCAAACAAGAGTTACCCTTAGCTCATGAACTTACTTTGAGAATTCTTCTTGCAACTAAACTTCTTCTTTTGTGAGTTTGTGTGACATTCCCGATTTCTAGGCACGCATTCCTCACATGAACCTCTACTTAATAGGAGGTCATTAATTGAATAAAGGCAAAAAAAATTTAAAAAAAATTATCCCTCTCTCCTCCAGCCGACTGTCGTGCTAGAGGAGAAGGGAATAGCAAGAGCTATTAAGCTCCTTTTTGCTGGAGCTCGCAAGGGGATGAAGGCATGCATGATGCCGCGTGGGGGAGGGAGGACCCCCTCCCCCTCACCTATTTAAGTGGTATGGGATAGCCAAGGAAGGAGGCTGCCGTGAAGGAGGGACCATAAAGGAGGCTGCCGTAAAGGAGGCTGCCATGAAGGAGGGGCCGTAAAGGAGGCTGCCGTAAAGGAAGCTACCGTGAAGGAGGGGGCCGTGAAGAGGTTGCCGTAAAGGAGGCTGCCGTGAAGGAGGGACCGTAAAGGAGGCTGCCGTAAAGGAGGCTGCCGTGAAGGAGGCTGCCGTGAAGGAAGGGGCCGTGAAGAAGGCGGCCGTGAAGGGGGAGGCCGTGAAGGAGGAGGCGGCCATGAGGGAGGAGAGGGGGGGATGACGCAGCATCAGCCGTCCCCGTATTACAATTCCTATTGTCATGGAGGTCGGTTGAGGGGAGAGGAGGGCCATAACGCCGCAGTCTAAGAGGATTGTGGAAAGGGGTGAGAAGGGGGGAGTCGTGGTGAAGCTGAGAGGTCGTGAGGCTGCTGAAGACCGTCGTGGGGTGGAGGAGGAAGTTCGTAAAAGAGCACCAGCTGCCGCCTGATTCATGAAGCCGCCGGCTGATGACGGACATCACCAGCTCTGCATATATTCGGCCACCATACTCTCGTCCACGTGGTTTAACGAGAGAAGCTTCAAGAAGCTTCTTGAAAGCTTCTAAGGGGGCTTTCATAAGCCCCCTTCCTAAGTGATCTTTACACCCCCTTTTTCTTGGAATCTAAGCCCTCCCTTCCCTATTGCCTCTCATGCGAGTTTTTATAACCACCCTGGAATTTAAGCCCCCTTTTACATCCCTTACATCCTCGGGAATTGAACACTTTCCCTTGTATTCCCCATAAGCTCACATTGCACGGGTTCCTTTAAAACCCCCTTTCCTATTGCCCTCTCAGGTGGGTTTCTATTACCCCGGGTTTTAAGTTTTTTTTTTTTCTTTTCTTTTCCCTTAGACACAATAGCTGGGGTTATTCCCCATAAGCTCACATTGCCCGGGTTCCTTTAAAACCCCCTTTCCTATTGCCCTCTCAGGTGGGTTTCTATTACCCCGGGTTTTAAGTTTTTTTTTTTTTTCTTTTCCCTTAGACACAATAGCTGGGGTTTTCAAAAACCCTTCCCTTAGCATTTCCACAATCCCATTCCCGTGGATTTTTTTCCCCCACACAAGTTCTTTTAAAGACTTCCTATGGACTTTTATAAGCCCTTTCTAAGGGGGCTTCCTTAACCCCCATTCCCGCAAGGCTCCCATAAGTCCATTCCTAGCCCTCGGGATTTTAAAAGAAGAAGAAGAAACTCTTAAAGCCTCCATTCTTGCAAGGCCCATTCGCAAGAGCCCTTTCCACGAACACCCTCGTAAGGCCTCAATTTTTGAAACTCCATTCATAAAATCCCCATTTCCAAGAACTTTGTAGGAGCTCCATTTCCACAAACCAAGTTCCAACCCCGCAAGGCCTTCTGTAAGCCAAATCTTGCAAGCCGGTACTTCTTCAAGGATCTGTACTTCAAAGGGGATTTTCGCGTAAGAGGGAGACGGGCCAAGATCATAAGATTGCAAGCCAAGGCAAGAAGTTCAAAATCCATGAAGGCTAACTGAAGATCGAATTCACGATGGGCCCTAAAAAAAAGTCACAAGGCGCGCCTGTGGAAGGATCTTCTCCTAGTATTTACGTGGATATTTCCCGGAGTCCACAAGTCCAGGTTTTATCTATTTGGATTCCACACAAAAGTATTGAATTAGTCACGATAACTTCATGGATTAGGAAGCACTCATGCATGTTCAAATTCAACTAGTCAAGTTAAATGCAATTGAAAAATGAATTGGCTATTTGAACATTTACTAGAATTAGCTCAAGATATGAAAATTGGTCATTGGTACGTTCAATGGAATGAATGAAAAGAACATAAGGTGTTTATGTATTTTTAGGACCTTACCAGTAAGTTTCCTTTTGTGCATTCAAAAGTGACGAGCCTAGGTCAACTGTTGTCTCATTACAAGGTTGAAATTATTGAGGTACACCTTTTTACTAGGCATGGAAAGATTAATGGCATGTCACATTTTTAGATAAATCTTCTTGGTAATGATTCATTAAGGAAGTCGTTATCACCCGTAGGAAATAGCAAAGCATGGGAATAATTCTAAGGGCTGCATTAAATAGGTTAACTCTAGCTTCAATTGGCATAAATCTCATTTAACTACGTGTAGTTAGGAAAGGATTGCATGTTGCACACTCATCGCACGTAAGAATTTCATTCATTCAGTGTACGAATATTTCTTTCAAAAATGTAGTTAGGGAAAGGCTACACGGTTCATTTTAACATAAAACCCTAAAAGCTTAGTAGTATGAATCGTGAATCCAGGTCCTAGTAGGATCAATGGAAGTTATGTGAATTTTAGCAGGTGCTTGGTCTTAACAAGAGTAGTTAGGGATTGCGAATCTAGAGGAAATGAATCGCGTGCTTATGTGAGTTATGACGTAATGCAACTAGTTTTTCCCCTCTTAGATCAAGACAATATCTTTAGGAATGGCTCGTCCTTGTCGTAAGACAAGTAAATGGGTTTACCCAAAACACCTAAACCGCAAAGGACTCATTTAGGATGGTTAAATCGATACAATATACTCCAAGTGCTAGCTAGGGTTTAGCACATTAAGGACTTGACCTAGTTTCACGCACCTGTTACCAAGACGAACCCTTAAACCAAAGGCCCTACCCACATTCACGGAATGTAGGGCACAATTGGACGCTCATGCATAAAACGATCTAAGGTTTCTACCCTAAGGATCACTCGTTCAAATGATGAAACTCGCATTGAGTTGGAATTCCTAGGACCGAACGTTGCTGGCCTAGTGTAATTAGGAATGGGTTGGGTAAGAAGACACCCTAAACCCTGCTTCTCGTCTGGAGATAATTCTGTGACCAGAAAACGCCATTCAATGGGTAAAATGATCCCATGGAATAGATGCGACACTTGTGCAAAAAGTTGCAACGTCGCATAGACTTGTGATTTGTTCACAAGAGAGTTTTGCCATTTCTTGAAATGAGGTTGGCAAGTTCTTGCGCAAGTTTAACTTGCAAGAGGATGAGTAATCATCCTGTTACATCACCTTTCTTGGGGAATAATTGCCAAGTAAAGGGAAGTTAGGTATTTGCTTGGAAGAAAATGATCAATCAATAAATTGGAGCGACATGGTTGCCAGGATTTACTGTTAATAAAACCTAAGGTATTGGTTAAGTTGGATTAACAAGGTATGGCCCTAACCCAAGGACAATAGGGTGAACAAACAAACCCTTGGGGATCTTGCCAAGTCGCAATTGATCCCGGATCGAATGCTGGATGCATTCGGAGAGAAGGATTCACTCCTTAGAAATTGGCCAAATAAACGACCACTGGAATTGATTGTGCTTGTAACAGTTTAGAAAGCACTGTTTGCATTGTTTGCTCAAGGAACTAAAGGATGAAAAGATATCTAAAGCTTTAGGTTGAAGGCCTGAAGGGAGAGGCAGCTTCAGTTACCCCCGACTGCCTGCCTGACCCTAACCAAGGGGGTTGTTGACCGCGCCGGGAACGTGGACCGAACCCGCCGTGAGAGGTCTTTCCGTTGAGCTCTACTTGGAGCAGGAGGACGCTTGGGTGCCAGGGGGGGCTCTGGCCGTAAATCCCTTGCCTTCCGGGTCCTGCACAAGAGGCTAACGTGACTCGAGATTGGATCTCGAGGCCCGCATACTAGTCTACGGGCGGAAGCTTGGAATAGTGATCCCTGGCGGATTACTGGATAGCCTTCGGGCGGATTATGGACAAGCCTACGGGCGGAACTCCTTGTATTTCAAAGATAAAATGATGAAATGAAAAAAAAGAACTTGCTTGATATTGTTTTTCTATGTCACGTGATAAGATTACGTGAAGGAACCAGTGCTTAACAAGGTTAATTAAAGAAGCTGATTGTTATATGTCAAATTAATGTGTTAGATAATTACATAACTAAAACAAACCGAGGAAAGTGCGGAGGATGGATCATGGGTCCATCCTACGGTTGGGTGGTCCCGATTAGCCGTGAACTTTTCTCAAAAATCTCGAAGAAGAGCGGGATGATGATCATCATCAAAACGAATAACGAGAGCGATGACCTAGAGTTACGTCTTACCCTATTTTACGCTATTTTAGGGGAACGGAATGGGACTATGCCTTATGGCAGAGAGGTTGAGCCTTGCATCCCTCTCGTTTTCCATTCCCCTTGAATCAAGTGCAGCGTGAATCTGCTTCGGACCTGGCGTTTCTGCGTAAAGTAGTTCCCTCGGGTCTGACGCTAGTTGCTGTTAGCTAATGACCAAATCAGAAAAACCCTAATTCAGGTCGATCCTAAGTGGAAACGGCCAGGATACTTCCGCTACGTGGCAGACGCGGGAAGACCTAGATCGCAAGTCCCGTAACATTCCATGGGAATGCCGGGCGGAGCTTTCTAGACATCCTTTCCGATGGACTGCTAAGACGTGTCCTGGATGATTCTAGTAGACACGTTATAGTTTGCCTTGAGCTCATTATCTTGCTAAGCATCCTTGCAGCGAGTGACTTTCATGAACCCCCTGCACATATTATTCCATTCATGACAATGGGTGGATCATCTCCAATATCACCCTGCGGATTAACCCCACAAGGGCACTACTCGATTCACGGGCTGAAGATCAAGCGGTGAAATGGCCAACCACGGGAATGATATTTCACTCCTAGGCAACTTGTGGGTCAAGTGAAGCTCTGGACACCCCTTGCCAAGTCCGAAATAGAGTTGAGGAAGTTTGTGGCCCCAACGTCTATGGCGTTGGAAGATCCTATTCTAGATAAAGGAAGGAAATTATAGTGCCATGTGATTTGGACTGGGTACTGGTACAGGGTAAAAGAGACATATAATTTCTCTTGTATGGGCAGGAGGCAAATATTAACTTGAAGATAAGTTAAGGAACTTGTTTGACAAAAGGACTGCTTGTTTTGTTTTTATGTCAGTGCTATAAATTACGCGAACGAACCCTGTTCCTGAAAAGGTTTAATTAAGGAAGCTAAATTTAAATGTCACACATAAATGTGATAGGACCTAATTAGATAACTAAAGAACGTCTATTGAGGGAGCAGGTGGACGAAACCCCTAATGGGTTCGTCATCCTACGACAAGGTGGTCCGAGAGAACTAGGAGGCTTCTCACAAGGTTTTATAGACGATCGACCCTTAGAAATTGTTAGGATAGAACCTAGATTCATGCCGTTTCAAGGGACTGGAATGGGACTATGCCCTATGGGTAGAGAGGTTGAACAGTGTATCCCTCTCGTTTCCCATTCTCTTTGAACCAAATGCGGCATGGATTTTCTTTGAATTGGGTATATCTACGTAAAGTAGGATGTCCAAGACCCGATGCTAGAATGCTATCAGGAGACCTTGGCCACTAGGAACCCAAATTTCGGGTCCATCCTAGTGGATCAACCGCAAACATTCCGTTGTTGCGAGGTAGACTCAGGAAGCCCTAGGCATCAAACCACGAAATATTCCATGGGAGTCCCGGACAGTGACGCTTAGATTTGTTTCTCGATAGACCGCTAAAACGTGTTTGGACAGTCGATAGGCAGGCACGTTACACCATTCTTGCAATTAAGACCCGAGAAGTCTTAATGTAACTTTCCTATGTTGGATTTTAGGGGCTCCTTTCCATTACTTTGCCTCATAGTGTTCAAAATTTTGAGTAATTTCTCAAGAGGAACCACATACCTAGCTA